>NC_057808.1:342585386-342857809 GCF_018294505.1 Triticum aestivum | reverse complement strand
GACCCCGCAGCCCCGCCGCCCCGCCGCACCCGAAGACCCCGCCGGAGCCCGTCCCGAGCCTCGCCGGAGGTTAGCAGGAGCCGCCGCCGTTCGCCGTCCGTTTTTTTTTAAAAACCTCCTCGGTTTATTTTTTTTTCTCGAAACCCTAGATTTTTTTAAAGTAGATCGGTTTATTTTTTTCTCTTCGGTTTAATTAATTAGTGAACATTCACCGATCCGTTCATTTTAACGAACGTGTTCGTTGGTTAGTCGCTGTTAACGAACGTCCGTTCGTTTAACTGTTCGTCGGTTTTCTTTTTCGTCGGATTTCCCGCGATTATTCCAGATCGCGATTTCTGATCAGATTTTCGTTTTAGTTTATCTTTTCGCTCGTTTATCGGAATCAGGCGATTCAAGCGCCTAGAGTTTCGTCTCGAAATTCTCTTTCCGTTTAACCTACTCACAAGTTTTAGCTACTGTAAAATTTGACTTAGATCCAGAATAGTAAACGAAGCTTGTTTCTCTCGCCATTTGACTTTCGTTGCTTCATTTGATTTGATTCTTTTTGCAAACCGGAGTTCTTAAATTGAACTTTCTGGTTAGTTATTTTATTTTGAGTTTTACCTGTGCATTTGATGAGTGCTTATTGTATGCTTGTTTGTTTGCGATAGAGTACCCGGAGTGCGCCGCTTGCTACTTCGAATCTCTAAGTTTCACGGATCATCAGCAAGGCAAGTAACACTTTGATCATACCTTTTTACTACCCAGTTTTATTGCATTAGACCAACCCTCAAACATTGCATGGTTAGGATCTAATTAAATTGTGGGTATTGGGAAGTAGTTGAGGTCGTACCTATTACCTGTTTTATTATCAAACCTTTGGGAGTTACTTCTACGTTTGCTTATATTGATATGCTATGCTAGTAGACGTGGATTGGGTGAGTGTATCCATGACAGATGTGAGATTGTTAATTAATGGTTTAGTTAAGGTGGCAACTAAAACTCACATCTGGGTGGATTGAGGCACCTGGAGAACCCAGTGTTGCCTGTTTTTCTAAGGACCGCCACCCAAGCTCAAAGGGATCATAAGATTATTCATGCTAGAAACTTCCGTGTGCAGCCACAAGCTATTATGGGCTCTAGCATAGTTGAGTAGGTTACATGATCTCTTGAAGAGGTGGGCTAGCAGATGTAGGGGAAAGTAGGTGTAACAGTCCACCCGGAGTAAAGAGTTATTGTTTCTAAAAGACTATGTCTCGGTCATCCGTTTCTCAAACATCTTGTAGTGCGAGAATCAAGCGGAGGCGATCGAGTCTTGTGGGGAAAAGTGCGCAAACCTCTGCAGAGTGTACAAACTAATCATGGTTAGCCGTGTCCCCGGTTATGGACATCTTGAGTATCTAGTACCTGGATTATCATGTGAATCTCATCACCATGTTACTTTAATTAATTTTGTTGGGTTAACAATGATACTTAATTGGGATTGAGAATGCTGTCAACCATTCTCAATGTTTAACAACCACCATGATAGTTAAATAAAATTATTCCTTTGCAGTAGGGAAAAATTGGCTTTTCGCAAAACAATAACCATAGAGCTTACCACCAGCCATATATGCATGTAGAATAGCTTTATTGTTCATTACTCTCTATGTGTTACATTGCCAGCATATTCCATGTGCTGACCCGTTTTCGGGCTGCAACGTTTTATGTTACAGACTTTTCAGACGACGAGTAAGGTGCCTTAGGTCGTGGTCTTATACTCAGTGATGCCGTTGGAGTTGATGGACTCACTATTCTTCCAAGTCTTCCGCTGTTATCGTATTAGATGGCCTTAAGCCATATTTATCATACTTATTTCTCTTTTGAGATACTCGATGTAATAAGTGTGTGATTGCTACTCTGTTATATATACTCCATTTGTACTGTGCGTGTCAGCATTACTGATCCAGGGATGACACTAAAGCACAGAGCATAGACTGTTTGAGGTCTGGTCGCTACAAAGGTGGTATCAGATCACACGCTGACTGTAGGACACGACCACTAAGCTTAAACCCTAGAACACTACTCTCTTCTCATTTCTGACTCCTCTCCACTTTCTACTCTTTTAAGAATGGCGGATGCAAGGAACAAGTTCATGCAACCGGATGAAGATACACCTTTTGGACGACACTTGAAGGAAGTCACTAAGTACCTGAACATTGGAATACCAAGCTTCACCGGAACCTACAACGCCACACTACCAGAAGAGGAGCGCTGGAAGATTCAATTTCAAGTTCCAGGAAGGACGTTTACGCCAGTCACTGAACCTATAGAGTTTTCCTTTGATGCACCAACCTGGGGTTTAGGGAAGAGCATGGCAGCCCACATCTCTATGGGACGCATTGGAGAAGTCTACTGCAGGGAGCTTAAGGATACCATTTATCATATTTGTGGACGCCGAGATGAACAATGGGAGATGAACAACACCAAGAAGGATGGATCAATTGCAGCTTTCATCCAGGAGCAAAACCAACACATTCGTCGCCAGGAGAACCAGATGTGCGCAGACATGGTAGATCTGAAGAAGGCATTGACCAAGATCACGGAGTTGGAGGAAGAACTCAAGGCTACACGCGATGGATATGAGGAGGAGATCGCCACGTTGTTGGAGAAGAATGACGACCTGATAAAGAAGATCGGAGTATTCATGGGAGACCCAGCTCCAGGAGGAGAAGATAACGATTCTACTTGCGCGGATAACTACATCATCATCGACGACACCGACTCAGACCCCAGTGAAGATGACTTTGTTGATGAAGCTGGAGCAGATATCATGGAGTCTTCGACCGATCAAAATTTCTAGTAGACCACCAAAATCAGTAGTAGTATTCCCCCATGTATATAGTATAGTCCGAGCACTTTTGTAACGATAGTTAGATCGATTGTATGCCCTGTTTGATTTGATTGAGTGATATTGATTGTGTTTGTCTCATGAGCATATGGGTAGTGTTTTTCCTCTAGACCTCATTCTATTCTAAATTCTCGTATTTTCTAAACCTATTAGATGCCTCCGAGACGCAACACCGGATTTGTTTTCCCACCGGAGATCACTCAGTTGATTCAGCAGCAGAATGCCCTGATGCAAGTGTTAGTACAGAACCAAGGAAACAACAACAACAACAACAACCCACCACCACAACCTGTTGATCACTTAGCCCGTTTCTTGAGGCTAAATCCGCCGGTGTTTTCCAGCAGCACCGAGCCGATTGTTGCAAATGATTGGCTCCGCAAAGTTGGAAGGGAGTTGACCACTGCAGGATGCACAGATGCGAAGAGAGTGCGTTTTGCCGCACATCAGCTTGATGGACCCGCAGCATCATGGTGGGAGAATTACACAGCCACCCACCCTATTGACACTGTCACATGGGACCAGTTTCAGCAAGCTTTCCGTACTGCCCATGTTTCAGCAGGAGCTATGGCTATGAAGAAGCGTGAGTTTCGCAACCTACGCCAAGGAGGACGCACCGTAGGCCAGTATGTGGAGGACTTTAGTAAGTTAGCACGTTATGCCCCAGATGACGTTGCTACAGATGCAGCCAAGCAGGAGAAGTTTCTGGAAGGACTGAATGATAAGCTGAGCATGCAGTTGATGGTAGCAACCTTCAACAACTACCAGGAGTTGGTAGATAGAGCACTCATGATTGAAGGGAAGCAACAGTAGATTGAAAACCGTAAGAGGAAGTATGGACAAGGGAAGTGCAATTCTGGAGCTCAGCAGAAGCCACGTTTTACCCCGAAGTCGGGAGAACAGTTTCGGCATACCCATGGAGGAGGTAGTTCACACAACCATAATGGACCGAGGAAGGTAATGGGAATGGAGGAAGCAACGGACAGAACCGTAATAACCCATCTACCCCAGCCAAGAGGGATCTAAGTCACGTTACTCGTTTCAAGTGCCAGAAGACTGGACATTATGCAACTGAATGCCCGGGAGCCCAGAATGGAAATGGCAATGGAAGCACTAGGAAGAATCCTAACCCGTTCAATAAAGGACAAGTGAACCACGTTTACGTGGAGGAGGTTGAAGCACAGCCTGATGCAGTAATAGGTAAGTTTTTGGTTAAGTCATTTACTGCAATCGTTCTTTTTTATACGGGTGCATCGCATTCATACATATCAAGGGGATTTGTGGATAAGTATAAAGTGCCCACCAAAGTTATTAGAACACCTATGTTAGTAACCTCGCCAGGAGCAGAGTATATGGCAAGCCAAGGATGTTTCCAGATGCCATTGGCCATAGGTAGGCATGTTTTCCCCTCAGGCCTAATAGTTTTGGAGTCGCAAGGTTTGGATGTGATTTTGGGAATGGATTGGCTATCGATGTATGGAGGAAACATCGATTGCGCCAGTAAGACGATTTTGCTTACCACCCCAGAAGGAAGAAGGATTAAGTATGTTTCCCGGCATATGCCGAAGAGGACTCAGGTGAATTCCTTATCAGGAGTTATACAGGAGGAAGTACCAGTGGTGAAGGATTACCTGGATGTATTTCTAGAAGAGTTGCCAGGCATGCCACCAGATAGAGACATTGAGTTTTTGATTGAAATTTTGCCAGGCACTGGGCCAATATCTAAGAGACCGTACAGGATGCCCGCAAAAGATTTGGAGGAGATTAAGAAGCAGATTAAGGAGTTATTGGATAAAGGCTATATTCGCCCAAGTTCGTCACCTCGGGGATCACCAGTACTTCTAGTGGAGAAGAAAGATGGATCGTTGAGGATGGTTGTTGATTATCGTGGATTGAATGAAGTGAGCATCAAGAACAAGTACCCACTGCCAATGATCAATGATCTGTTTGACCGATTACAAGGAGCTAAGGTATTTTCCAAGATCGATCTACGATCAGGATACCATCAGTTGAAGATTCGAGAGCAGGATATACCTAAGACGGCTTTTACCACCAGGAGCATAAGGAGCATTTGCGTTTGGTACTTGAGAAGCTCAGAGAACATCAGTTATACGCCAAGTTCAGCAAATGTGAGTTTTGGTTGAAGGAAGTTGGATTCCTCGGACATGTTATATCTGGAGAGGGAATAGCAGTAGACCCCACCAAAGTTGACACAGTAACAAGCTGGGAATCACCCACGTCAGTTGGAGAGATCCGGAGTTTTCTTGGACTTGCAGGATACTATCGGAGGTTCATTGAAAATTTCTCGAGAATTGCTAAGCCCATGACAGAGCTGTTAAAGAAGGACATCAAATTCAATTGGACTGAGGAATGTGAAGCTAGTTTCCAAGAGTTGAAGAAACGTTTGGTTACATCACCAGTGTTGATTCTGCCAGATCAACGCAAGGATTATGAAGTATATTGCGACGCTTCACGTCGAGGACTTGGAGCAGTACTAATGCAGGAGGGAAGAGTTGTTTCATATGCTTCACGACAACTTAAACCCCATGGGAAGAATTATGCCACCCATGATTTGGAGTTAGCAGCCGTAGTGCATGCGTTGAAGACATGGAGACATTTTCTCTTCGGAAACCATTGTGAGGTGTACACGGATCACAAGAGTTTGAAGTACATTTTCACGCAGAAGGAGTTAAATCTCAGGCAAAGGAGATGGTTGGAGCTCATTAAGGATTATGATATGAGATTGCATTATCACCCAGGGAAGGCTAACGTAGTAGCTGATGCGTTGAGCTGCAAGAGCCATGTTAACACACTCATGACCGGAGAGTTACCGAAATTATTAGCCAAGGATCTTTGTGAGCTATGTTTGGAGATAGTTCCAAGAGGCTATTTAGCAACATTGGAGATTCAGTCTACCTTGATGGAAAAGATCAGAGAAGCTCAGAAGACAGACAAGGAGATTGACGAGATAAAGGAAAGGATGAGCAAAGGAAAAGCCAAGGGATTTTGTGAGGATGAGCACGATACCTTATGGTTTGAGGACCGCGTTTATGTGCCCAATGATCCAGAGATGAGGAAGTTGATCTTGCAAGAGGCCCATGATTCACCGTATTCGATTCACCCAGGAAATACCAAGATGTATTTGGATTTAAAGGATACTTTCTGGTGGACTGGAATGAAGAAGGATATTGCGGAGTATGTAGCAGTTTGTGATGTATGTCAGAGAGTGAAGGCAGAGCATCAGAATCCAGCAGGATTGCTACAGCCATTGCCGATACCCGAATGGAAGTGGGATAAACTAGGCATGGATTTTATCACGGGATTGCCCAGGATTCGTTCAGGCTATGACTCAATATGGGTTGTAGTCGATCGTTTGACGAAAGTAGCTCATTTCATCCCAGTGAAGACCACTTACACTAGTGCTAAGTTGGCAAAGATATACATGACCAGAATCGTATGTTTGCATGGAGTTCCGAGGACCATTGTATCAGATAGAGGAACCCAGTTTACCTCGAAGTTTTGGAATCAGTTACATGAAACCTTGGGAACCAGGCTAGAATTCAGTATAGCTTTTCACCCACAGACAGACGGACAGACCGAGAGAGTCAATCAGATTTTGGAGATATGCTGAGAGCTTGTGCGCTAGATTATGGATCTAGTTGGGACGACAATTTGCCATATGCAGAGTTTTCTTACAACAACAGTTATCAAACCAGTTTGAAGATGGCCCCTTTCGAAGCCTTGTACGGAAGGAGGTGTAGAACACCATTGTTATGGGACGAAGTTGGAGACCGCCAGTTGTTTGGACCAGATTTGATTAAGGAATCAGAACAGAAAGTGAAGTTGATTCGCGATAGGCTCAAGGTAGCCCAGTCCAAGCAGAAGAGTTATGCGGATTCTAAACGTAAGGAGATAGTTCACGAAGTCGGAGACAGAGTTTATCTTCGAGTATCACCACTTCGAGGAGTGAAGCGCTTTGGAGTTAAGGGAAAGTTAGCGCCACGTTTTGTAGGACCATACAGAGTTTTGGAGCGTATGGGAGAAGTTGCTTACAAACAGGAATTGCCTGAAGGATTGTCAGGAGTTCATGATGTATTTCACGTTTCCCAGTTGAAGAAGTGCCACGCAAGGATGGCTGAGATACCACTGAGAGATACGGTTCCATTGGAAGCGATTCAGCTGGAAAGTGATTTGACCTATGAGGAGAAACCAGTTAAGATTCTTGAGTATGCCAGCCGAGTCACCCGCAGCAAGGTTATCAAGTTTTGCAAAGTTCAGTGGAGTCACCATACTGAAGATGAAGCCACCTGGGAGCGAGAGGAAGATCTACGGAAAAACCACTCTCACCTATTTTCTAGCCAACCCGAATCTCGAGGGCGAGATTCATCTTAAGGGGGTAGGTTTGTAACATCCCAAATTTTCAATTTGGAATGTTACACATTAGATCATCATTGCATAGCATATTTTATTGCATTCTGGCAAATCCTCGAAAAAAAATCCTAAGCAACTCAAGGACCCTCGGAGAGAGTTGGGGATTTTCGTGGTTCTCATATTTTATTTTTATCAAATACTGAAACGAGGATTTTGGTTTTAATTATTTTTCTCTCCGAAAATATTTCATATTAAAATAAATGAGAGGAGAAAATATGACTTCTCCAAAATAATTGAAATATTGGAGGAAAATATTAAAATCAAATATTGGATTTTATTCGGGTTTTATTTGCAATTTTAATTGCATTAGAAAAATTGCACGTTTTCAAAACTGCATTTTTGGGCCAAGAAAATGTTCACCTTGTTCTAATTATTTTAATTAGATGGTGAAAATTTGTTTTAGCATTTTTGGATTTTTATTTATTTTTCTATGATTTTTTTAGATTCGGCCAAATTATTTTTAAAAAAAAGTCGCCCAAGCGCCGACTGGGCCGAAGCCCAGCCGACGGCCCAGTTTCCCCGCGCGGCCCAGCCGCTGTCGTTTCCCACCTGGAGTCAGACGCCGCCGCCGCCCGTGTCCCGCTAGGACACCGCCGCCGCCGCCGCCTTGCCCCTTCCCCACGGCACCCCTCCCCTCCTATAAGTACCCCCACCCCGCCCCCTCTCCCTCACCCCGTTCCCCGACCCGACGCCGCCCGCCGGAGCTCGACGCCGCCGCTGCCGAGAGGAGCCGAAGCCGCCGCGGCCCGGAGCCCGTACGCCGCCGCCCTCGTCGCCCCGACGACCCCGCCGCCCCGCCGCACCCGAAGACCCCGCCGGAGCCCGTCCCGAGCCTCGCCGGAGGTTAGCCGGAGCCGCCGCCGTTCGCCGTCCGATTTTTTTTATAAAAAACCGCCTCGGTTTATTTATTTTTTTTAATTTTTTTTCTCGAAACCCTAGATTTTTTAAAGTAGATCGGTTTATTTTTTCTCTTCGGTTTAATTAATTAGTGAACGTTCACCGATCCGTTCGTTTTAACGAACGTGTTCGTTGGTTAGTCGCTGTTAACGAACGTCCGTTCGTTTAACTGTTCGTCAGTTTTCTTTTTCGTCAGATTTCCCGCGATTATTCCAGATCGCGATTTCTGATTAGATTTTCGTTTTAGTTTATCTTTTCGCTCGTTTATCGAAATCAGGCGATTCAAGCGCCTAGAGTTTCGTCTCGAAATTCTCTTTCTGTTTAACCTACTCAAACGAGTTTTTGCTACTGTAAAATTTGACCTAGATCCAGAATAGTAAACGAAGCTTGTTTCTCTCGCCATTTGACTTTCGTTGCTTCGTTTGATTTGATTCTTTTTGCAAACCGGAGTTCTTAAGTTGAACTTTCTGGTTAGATCTTTTATTTTTAGTTTTACCTGTGCATTTGATGAGTGCTTATTGTATGCTTGTTTGTTCGCGATAGAGTACCCGGAGTGCGCCGCTTGCTACTTCGAATCTCTAAGTTTCACGGATCATCAGCAAGGCAAGTAACACTTTGAACATACCTAGTTTTATTGCATTAGACCAACCCTCAAACATTGCATGGTTAGGATCTAATTAAATTGTGGGTATTGGGAAGTAGTTGAGGTAGTACCTATTACCAGTTTTATTATCAAACCTTTGGGAGTTACTTCTACGTTTGCTTATATTGCTATGCTATGCTAGTAGACGTGGATTGGGTGAGTGTATCCATGACAGATGTGAGATTGTTAATTAATGGTTTACTTAAGGTGGCAACTAAAACTCATATCTGGGTGGATTGAGGCACCTGGACAACCCAGTGTTGCCTGTTTTTCTAAGGACCGCCACCCAGGCTCAAAGGGATCATAAGATTATTCATGCTAGAAACTTCTGTGTGCAGCCACAAGCTATTATGGGCTCTAGCATAGTTGAGTAGGTTATATGATCTCTTGAAGAGGTGGGCTAGCAGATGTAGGGGAAAGTAGGTGTAACTGTCCACCCGGAGTAAAGAGTTATTGTTTCTGAAAGACTGTGTCTCGGTCATCCGTTTCTCAAACATCTTGTAGTGCGAGAATCAAGCGGAGGCGATCGAGTCTTGTGGGGAAAAGTGTGCAAACCTCTGCAGAGTGTACAAACTAATCATGGTTAGCCGTGTCCCCAGTTATGGACATCTTGAGTATCTAGTACTTGGATTATCATGTGAATGTCATCACCATGTTACTTTAATTAATTTTGTTGGGTTAACAATGATACTTAATTGGGATTGAGAATGCTGTCAACCATTCTCAATGTTTAACAACCACCATGATAGTTAAATAAAATTTATTCCTTTGCAGTAGGGAAAATTGGCTTTTCGCAAAAAATAACCATAGAGCTTACCACCAGCCATATATGCATGTAGAATAGCATTATTGTTCATTACTCTATGTGTTACATTGCCAGCATATTCCATGTGCTAACCCGTTTTCAGGCTGCAACGTTTTATGTTGCAGACTTTTCAGACGACGAGTAAGGTGCCTTAGGTCGTGGTCTTATACTCAGTGATGCCGTTGGAGTTGATGGACTCACTATTCTTCCAAGTCTTCCGCTGTTATCATATTAGATGGCCTTAAGCCATATTTATCATACTTATTTCTCTTTTGAGATACTCGATGTAATAAGTGTGTGATTGCTACTCTGTTATAAATCCTCCATTTGTACTGTGCGTGTCAGCATTACTGATCCAGGGATGACACTAAAGCACAGAGCATAGACTGTTTGAGGTCTGGTCGCTACACCTATCTTTCTCTGTGTTCGATGGATGCTATTTGTTCTAAAAATATGCTTTGAGTGGTAGCAATCACGGAAGACTATATGATAGTTGAGTATGTGGGATTTGCTAAATCAAAGCTCTTACATAGACTCTTCCTGAAAATAAGATGAATTGCAATTGTTTGATGACTGAGAACGGTTTGTTAGTTTTCAAGAAAGTTTATGATCTATACTTTAACATGTGAATAGCTTGTTACTTGATCATGAGAAGTTTATGATATGAGCTACTGTTATGACATATAATGAATCTAGAAAAGGTGATTGAAATTATCATTGATCAAACTTGTGCACCTGCTAGCATTCACACTTCATAAATTATTTCTTTTATCATTTACCTACTCGAGGACGAGCAGGAATTAAGCTTGGGGATGCTGATACGTCTCCAACATATCTATAATTTATGAAGTGTTCATGCTATTATATTATCCTTCTAGGATGTTTTATATGCATTTATATGCTATTTTATATGATTTTGGGACTAACCTATTAACCTAGAGCCTAGTGCTAGTTTCTATTTTTTCCTTGTTTTTGAGTATCGTAGAAAAGGAAAACCAAACGGAGTCCAATTGACCTGAAACTTGACGGAGCTTATTTTTGGACCAGAAGAAGGCCACGGAGTAAAAGAGTTGGGCAAAAGAGTCCCGGGCTGCCCACGAGGGTGGGAGGCGCGCCCACCCCCCTGGGCGTGCCCCCTACCTCGTGGACAGCCCGGAGACCCCCCTGACTTGTTTTCGACGCCAAAACCTCTTATATATACAGAAACCTCCAGAAAATAACCTAGATCGGGAGTTCCGTTGCCGCAAGCCTCTCTAGCCACCGAAAACCAATATAGACCTGTTCCGGCACCCAGCCGGAGGGGGGAGTCCCTCAACGGTGGCCATCTTCATCATCCCGGCGCTCTCCATGACAAGGAGGGAGTAGTTCACCCTCGGGGCTGAGGGTATGTACCAGTAGCTATGTGTTTGATCTCTCTCTCTCTCTCGTGTTCTTGATTCGGCACGATCTTGATGTATCGCGAGCTTTGCTATTATAGTTGGATCTTATGATGATTCTCCCCCTCTACTCTCTTGTAATGGATTGAGTTTTCCCTTTGAAGTTATCTTATCGGATTGAGTCTTTAAGGATTTGAGAACACTTGATGTATGTCTTGCATGTGCTTATCTGTGGTGACAATGGGATATTCACGTGATCCACTTGATGTATGTTTTGGTGATCAACTTGCGGGTTCCGTAACATTGTGAACTTATGCATAGGGGTTCGCACACGTTTTCGTCTTGATTCTCCGGTGGAAACTTTGGGGCACTCTTTGAAGTTCTTTGTGTTGGTTGAATAGATGAATCTGAGATTGTGTGATGCATATCGTATAATCATACCCACGGATACTTGAGGTGACATTGGAGTATCTAGGTGACATTAGGGTTTTGGTTGATATCTGTCTTAAGGTGTTATTCTAATATGAACTCTTGAATAGATCGATCCGAAAGAATAACTTTGAGGTGGTTTCGTACCCTACAATAATCTCTTCGTATGTTCTCCGCTATTAGTGACTTTGCAGTGACTCTTTGTTGCAAGTTGAGGGATAGTTATATGATCCAATTATGTTATTATTGTTGAGAGAACTTGCACTAGTGAAATTATGAACCCTAGGCCTTGTTTCCTAGCATTGCAATACCGTTTTTGCTCACTTTTACCACTTGCTACCATGCTGTTTTTATATTTTCAGATTACAAAAACCTATATCTACCATCCATATTGCACTTGTATCACCATCTCTTCGCCGAACTAGTGCACCTATACAATTTACCATTGTGTTGGGTGTGTTGGGGACACAAGAGACTCTTTGTTATTTGGTTGCAGGGTTGCTTGAGAGAGACCATCTTCATCCTATGCCTCCCACGGATTGATAAACCTTAGGTCATCCACTTGAGGGAAATTTGCTACTGTCCTACAAACCTCTGCACTTGGAGGCCCAACAACGTCTACAAGAAGAAGGTTGTGTAGTAGACATCAGGAGACAGGTTCCTCTGCATGCTTCAATATGATGAATCAGGACTGCTACACATGTTCTTTGCTATTTTACCTGAGAGAGAGCAGCAGGAGTGATTAGCTAGCTAGAATGAGTTTGAAGATGATGATGTGCTACACTATGACTATGATGATTAAATAGCTAGTGTCGGTGGTAATGACATGATGATTATTATTAGCTAGTGTTGGTGGTGATTAGATAGTACACTATGACTATGATGATTAAATAGTGTTGGTGGTAATGACTATGATGATTATTAGCTAGTGTTGTTGGTGATGATATGATGCAAGAGTTTTTATATTAATATGATGATGATGTCTATCATGATTATCATGATGATTTGTTATTATGATCATGATTAGTTATTATATCATCGGTGGAAGGAACGCGGATTAGATTCATGTGGATGGATCAAAAGTGACCAAAAGTTGAATTAGTAGGATCGTCGTCCTAATTCAACTTTTGGTTCATCCAAATGAATCCAATCCATGTTTCTTCCTCACAATGATATATTAATTCATCATGGACATAATGATATAACAACCTCTTAATTGGTACTGTATCAAAAATTTTATAACGGCGTATAAATACACTAAAAAAACAGAATACTAGTAGCGCTAGACAGGAAACACGCTACTACTAGTTATATTAGCAGTAGCGCTAGAAACAACAGACGCTACGACTATATGTCTTAGAAGTAGCGTGTGTTACACGCGCTACTGCTAAGGAATAGCTGTAGCGCCTTACTAGTAGCGCGGTGCCCCATGCTACTAGTAGGCATTAAACCCGCGCTACTACTAGGCTTTTCCCTAGTAGTGCCAACACACCAAATACAATGGTAAATTGTATAGGTGCACTAGTTCGGTCAAGAGATGGTCATACAAGCGTAGTAATGATAGAAGATATTGATTTTTGTAATAGGAACAATAAAAAACAACAAGGTAGCAAGTAACAAAAGTGAGCACAAACGGTATGGCAATGCTTGAAAATAAGGCCCAGGGTTCTTACTTTCACTAGTGCAATCTCTCAACAATACTAACATAGTTGAATCATATAACAACCCCTCAACGTGCGACGAGGAATCACTCCAAAGTTTTTATCTAGCAGAGAACATAAGATGAAATTGTTTGTAGGGTATGAAACCACCTTAAAGTTATCTTTTCCGATTGATCTATTGAGCTATTCCTACAATTGTCACAAACAGCCCTAGAGTTCGTTCTAAAATAACACCATATGAAACACATCAACAACTCTAATGTCACCACAAGTATTCGTGAGTTGATTATATGATATGCATCAAATAACTTCAGATTCATAATATTCAATCCAACACAAAGAACTTCAAAGGTGCCCCAAGATTTCTACCGAAGAAAGTAAGACAAAACGTGCATCAACCCCTATGCATAGATTACCCCAATGTCACCTCAGGAATCCTCGAGTTGAGTGCCAAGACATACATCAAGTGGGTCAATATATATAATACCCCATTGTCACCACGGGTATTCATATGCAAGACATATATCAGGTGTTCTCAAATCCAACAAAGTATTCAATCCGATAAAAGTGAAATCTCAAAGGTAAAACTCAAGTCATCACAACAAGATAGAGAGGGAGAAACACAATATGATCCAACTATATTAACATAGATCACAATACATCAAGATCATGCCAAATCAAGAACACGATAGAGAGAGAGAGATCAAACACATAGCTACTTATACAAACCCTCAGCCCCGAGGGTGGACTACTCCCTCCTCATCATGGTGGCCGCCAGGATGACGAAGATGGCCTCCAGTGATGATTTCCCTCTCCGACAGGGTGCCGCAATGGCCTCCCGATTAAGTTTTCGTGGATACAGAGGCTTGCGGCGGTGGAACTTCTCATCTAGGGTTATTTGTGGGGGTTTCTGTATTTATAGGATTTTTTGGCGTTGGTCTCACGTCCAGATGGGCTTCGAGGGGCCCACTACCCACCAAGGCGCGCCAGAGGGGGTGGCACGCCATGGTGCCTATTTGCCACCTCCTGATCCTCCCATGAAGCTTCTAGTGCCTCTTTTGTTCCCAAAAAATCGTCAAAAAGTTTCGCTGCATTTTGAGAACTTTTATTTCTAGACAAAAAAAACAACACCAGAGTAGTTCTGCTGAAAACAGCGCCAGTCCGGGTTAGTTCCAGTCAAATCATACCAAAACCATATAGAATTGTTGTAAACATGGCATGAATACTTCATAAATTATATATATGTTGGATATGTATCAGTAAGGAACACATCAGGTCTGGTACACAGCATGGCATACATTAAAGAGCCTATGAGTGAGGCATAGGGGATGACTTTCATCCTTTCTTTTTCTTCTGCCGTGGTCGGGCTTTGACTCCGACTCAACTTCACACCTAACAACATAGGCAAGAACCCCTTCTTTGATCGGTCCATTTTAAACTGCTTCAAAATCTTGTCAAGGTATGTGCTCTATGAAACTCCTATTAGGCATCTTGATCTATCGCTATAGATCTTAATGCCCAATATGTAAGCAGCTTCACCCAGGTCTTCATTGGAAAAATCTTGTTCAAATAACCCTTTATGCTTTACAGAAATTCTATATCATTTCCAATCATTAATATGCCATCCACATATAGTATTAGAAATGCTACAGAGCTCCCACTCACTTGTGAATACAAGCTTCTCCGTAAGTTTGTATAAAACCAAAAGCTTTGATCACCTCATCAAAGCATATATTCCAACTCCGAGAAGCTTGCACCAGTCCATAGATGGATCGTTGGAGCTTGCATACCATGTTAGCATCCTTGGGATTGACAAAATCTTCCGGTTGCATCATATACAACTCTATCTTAAGGAAACCGTTAAGGAACGCTGTTTTGACGTCCATTTGCCAGATTTCATAGTCGTAATATGCGGCAATTGCTAACATAATTCTGCTAGACTTAAGCATTGCTATGGGTGAGAAAGTCTCATCGTATTCATCCCCTTGAACTTGTCGAAAACCCTTTGCGACAAGTCGAGCTTTATAGACAGTGACATTACCATCAGCGTATGTCTTCTTCTTAAAGATCCATTTGTTCTGAACGGCCTTTCGGTCATCAGGTAAGTATACCAAAGTCCACACTTTGTTCTCATACATGGATCCTATCTCGGATTTCATGGCCTCAAGACATTTTTTGGAATCCAGGCTCATCATTGCTTCTTCATAGTTCGTAGGTTCGCCGTTGTCTACCCCTCTCGTGCGGAACATACCCTAGTCGACCAATGAAGTTTGGTAGCAGCTTGATCTGAAGTTTCATGATCGTCATCATTAGCTTCCTCTCTAACTGGTGTAGGCATCACTGGAACTTCTTTCTGTGATGTACTACTCTCCAATTCGAGATAAGGTATGATTACCTCATCAAGCTCTACTTTCCTCCCACTCACCTCTTTCGAGAAAACTCCTTCTCTAGAAAGTACCCATTCTTGGCAACAAAGATCTTGCCCTCGGATCTGTGGTAGAAGGTGTACCCAATAGTCTCTTTAGGGTATCTTATGAAGGACCACTTCTCCGCTTTGGGTTCGAGCTTATCAAGCTGAAGCCTCTTGACATAAATGTCGCATTCCCAAACTTTAAGAAATGACATCTTAGGTCTCTTCCTAAACAATAATTCATACGGTGTCGTCTCAACGGATTTAGATGGTGCCCTATTTAAAGTGAATGTGGATGTCTCAAATGCCTCACTCAAAAACGATAGAGGCAAGTCAGTAAGAGACATCATAGAATGCACCATATCTAATAAAGTACGATTACGATGTTCGGACACACCATTACACTGTGGTGTTCTAGGTGGCGTGAGTTGTGAAACAATTCCACATTGTCTTAAATGCCTGCCAAACTTGTAACTCAAATATTCACCTCCACGATCAGATTGTAGAAACTTTATGTCCTCGTTACGATGATTCTCCACTTCATTCTGAAATTCCTTGAATTTTTCAAATGTTTCAGACTTGTGTTTCATTAAGTAAATATACCCATATCTACTCAAATCATCCGTGAAGGTAAGAAAAACGATATCCACCATGTGCTTCAACACTCATCGGACCGCATACATTGGTATGTATTATTTCCAATAAGTCACTTGCCACTCCATCATACCGGAAAACGGGGTTTTAGTCATCTTGCCCATGAGGCATGGTTCACATATTTCAAATGATTCATAATCAAGTGATTCCAAAAGTCCATCGGCATGGAGTTTCTTCATGCGCTTTACACCAATATGACTGATACATCTCCATCGTATCTACTTCTCCAAACTCTTTTGCCCTTGTTTTGGACTCTAACTTGCATGATTTGAATGGAACTAACCCGGACTAACGTTGTTTTCAGCAGAATTGCCATGGTATTATTTTTATGCAGAAATAAAAGTTCTCAAAATGACCGGAAACTTCATGGAGATCAGTTTTGAAATAAATAAAAAATATTGGCGAAAGAATCACCCAAAGGGGGGCCCATACCCTAGCCACAAGGGTGGAGGGCGCAGCCACCACCCTGGGGCGCGCCCTCTGTCCTTGTGGGCCCCCTGGACCTCCACCGAGCTCAAATCCAACTCCATATATTCACGTTCGGGGAGAAAAAATTCAGAGAGAAGGATTCATCACGTTTTATGATACGGAACCGCCACCAAGCCGTGTTCTTCCTCGGGAGGGACGACCTGGATTCCGTTTTGGGCTCCGAGGAGGGAAAATCGTCGATATCGTCATCATCAACCATCCTCCATCACCAATGTCATGATGCTCACCGCCGTGCATGAGTAATTCCATCGTAGGCTTGCTGGACGGTGATGAGTTGGATGAGATTTACCATGTAATCGAGTTTGTTTTGTTAGGTTTGATCCCTAGTATCCACTATGTTCTAAGATTGATGTTGCGATGACTTTGCTATGCCTAATGCTTGTAACTAGGGCCCGAGTGCCGTGATTTTAGATCTGAACCTATTATGTTTTCATGAATATATTTGTGTTCTTAATCCTATCCTGCAAGTTATAGTCACCTACTACGTGTTATGATCGGGCAACCCCTGAGTGACAATAGTCGGGACACTTCCCGGTGATGACCGTAGTTTGAGGAGTTCATGTATTCACAAGTGTTAATGCTTTGGTCCGGTACTCTATTAGAAGGAGGCCTTAATATCCCTTAGTTTCCATTAGGACCCCGCTGCCACGGGAGGGTAGGCAAAAAGATGTCATGCAAGTTCTTTTCCATAAGCATGTATGACCATATTCGGAATACATGCCTACATTATATTGATGAATTGGAGCTAGTTCTGTGTCACCCTAGGTTATAAATGTTGCATGATGAATGCCATCTGACATAATTATCCATCATTGATCCATTGCCTACGAGCTCGTTTCATATTGATCTTTGCTAAGTTACTTTTCCGTTGCCACTTTTACAATTGCTACAAAACTGCTATTGTTACTTTTGCCACAGTTACCGCTACTTCTATACTACTTTGCTACTAAGTATTTTGCTGCAGATATTAAGTCTATCAGGTGTGGTTGAATTGACAACTCAGCTGCTAATACTTGAGAATATTCTTTGGCTCCCCTTGTGTCAAATCAATAAATTTGGGTTGAATACTCTACCATCGAAAACTGTTGCGATCCCCTATACTTGTGGGTTATCAAGACCTTTTTCTGGCGCCGTTGCCGGGGAGCATAGCTCTATTCTCTGAGTCACTTGGTATTTATATCTGTTGATCACTATGAGGAATTTGAAAGATCAAAGAACCAAGATTTTTCCCTCAACTACGAGGGGAGGTAAGGAACTGTCATCTAGCTCTGCACTTGATTCACCTTCTGTTTTGAGTAAACTTGCGACACCTACACCTGCTATCGATTTTGATATTTCGCATATTATTGATGATGCCACTTCTGCTATGCGTGATGCTTATGATGAAACTACTTCTCTGCTTGATAATATTGTGCCACTAGGTGAATTTCTTGATGAACAACTTGCTAGGGTTAGAGAGAATGAAATTACTAAAACTGATGATATCATTGAAACTGAAGATTATGATTCTCCCCCTAGATATGAATTGCCTGTTGTACCTGAGGGTTATGTTATGGATGAAGAAACTGCTAGAGACTTGTTTGCTTGCAATGATAGAGAAGATCTTAAGAAACTGTTAGGTAAGCTGAAAGAAAAATCCTTGAATGCTAGAATGAAATATAATCCCGCTTTTGCTACTTCACCTATCTTTGTTACTGATAAGGACTATGAATTCTCTGTCGATCCTGAGTTAATTACTTTGGTTGAATCTGATCCTTTCTATGGTCATGAATCTGAAACTGTTGTGGCACATCTTACTAAATTGAATGATATAGCCACCCTATTTGCTCACGAGGAAAAAATTCGCTATTACTATATTCTTAAATTGTTTCCTTTCTCATTAAAGGGTGATGCTAAGTTATGGTTTAATTCTCTTGCTCCTGGTTGTGTGCTTAGTCCCCAGGATATGATATACTACTTCTCCCAAAAATATTTTCCTACTCATAATAAACAAGCTGCTTTAAAGGAAATATTTAACTTTGTACAAATTGAAGAAGAGAGTCTCCCACAAGCTTGGGGGAGGCTTCTCCAATTACTCAATGCTTTGCGTGATCATCCTCTCAAGAAAAATGAAATACTTGATATCTTTTATAATGGACTAACCGATGCTTCTAGAGACCACCTGGATAGTTTTGTTGGTTGTGTTTTTAGGAAACGAACTGTTGATCAAGCTGAATTGCTATTGAATAATATATTGAGTATTGATAATGATTGGACACTTCATGAACCAACTCCTAATCCAACTCCAAAGAAAAGGGGTATTCTATTTCTCAGTCCTGATGATATGCAAGAGGCAAAGAAATCCATGAAAGAAAAAGGTATTAAAGCTGAATATGTTAAGAATTTACCGCCTATTGAAGAAATACATGGTCTTGATAACCCGACACAGGTAGTAGAGGTAGACTCTCTCCATAGATTTGATGAAGGTGATATGCCTCATAATAAGTCTGCTAGTCAATGCTTGGATGAGTTTGCTAATTTTATTGTTAAACAAGAAAACTTTAATGCTTATGTTAGCAGACAATTGAAATGTAATGCTGTCATGCTTGAACACTTGGGTGATTATATGAGTAGAACTGTTAATGATCTTAAGCTTATTAGTAAACATGCTTCCATGGTTACAACTCAAGTAGAATCAGTACTTAAGGCACAAGATGATTTGCTTAATGAGTTGAATAGTAAGAACAATGATAATGTTGTTAGGGTTATGACTAGAGGTGGTAAAATGACCCAGGAACCTTTGTATCCTGAGGGCCATCCTAAGAGGGTTGAGCAAGATTCTCAGAGAATTAATACTGATGCACCTAGTCCTAGTAATAAAAAGAAAAAGAAAACTGATAGGACTTTGCATGCTTCTAGTGAACCTGTTATAGATACCCCTGAGAATCCCAATGATATTTCTATTTCTGTTGCTGAGAAACAATCTGGTGATGAACATGAACCTAGTGATAATGTTAATAATAATGTTCATGTTGATGCTCAACCTAGTAATGATAAGGATGTAGAGATTGAACCTGTTGTTGATCTTGATAACCCACAATCGAAGAATCAACGTTATGATAAGAGAGACTTTGTTGCTAGGAAACACGGTAAAGAAAGAGAACCATGGGTTCAGACACCCATGCCCTTTCCTCCTAAGCCATCCAAGAAAAAGGATGATGAGGATTTTGAGCGCTTTGCTGAAATGATTAGACCTATCTTTTTGCATATGCGTTTGACTGATATGCTTAAAATGCCTCCTTATGCTAAGTACATGAAAGATATTGTTACAAATAAAAGAAAGATACCGGAAGCTGAAATTTCCACCATGCTTGCTAATTATACTTTTAAGGGTGGGATACCAAAGAAACATGGAGATCCAGGGGTACCAACTATACCATGCTCCATTAAAAGAAACTATGTTAAAACTGCTTTATGTGATCTTGGAGCCGGTGTTAGTGTTATGCCTTTCTCTTTGTATCATAGACTTGAATTGAATAAGTTGACACCTACTGAAATCTCTTTGCAAATGGCTGATAAATCAAATGCTATACCCATCGGTATTTGTGAGGATGTGCATGTTGTGGTTGCAAACGTTACTATCTTAATGGACATTGTTATTCTTGATATTCCCGAGGACGACAGTATGTCGATCATCCTTGGTACACCCTTTCTGAATACTGCAGGGGCTGTTATTGATTGCAACAAAGGCAATGTCACTTTTCATGTTAATGGTAATGACCATACGATACACTTTCCGAAGAAACAACCTCAAATTCATAGTATCAATTCTATCAGAAAATTTTCAACTATTATTATTGGAGGGTTTGAATTTCCTCTTCCCAATGTCAAAAAGAAATATGATATTCTTATTGTTGGCGACATGCATATCCGCGTTGAGGTAACCTAGTGTTATTCAAAAATTCTCCGGTTTCATGTCATTCAGAAGAAGTTTGTTAATAAGACTTGATCAACCTTGTTAATGGATTCTTTTTGATGGGCATGAGATGGATGAATTTAGAAGGCACAACTTTCTGTACCCACCTTTTACTTTCTGTTATCTAGATTAAATAAAGCAAAAATAGTATTTTCTGTCTGTTTTCTGAATTATCCGTGCAATAAAATATGTCTGAAAATAAAAGTTCTCCAAATGCCATGAAAATTTAGTATGATTTTTTATAAAATATTTGAGAATTTCTCACACTGAACACACCAGGGGGCCTCACCAGTGGGCCAGAAGGGTGGAGGGCGCGCCCTACCCCCTGGGTGCGCCCCCTACCTTGTGGGCCCCACGTGGCTCCCTCCACTTATTCCAGCACCCATCCACTTCGTCTTCCTCCAGAAAAAATCATCACATAGCTCAAACCCGTGTTCTTGCTCATTTTGCTGCCATTTTCGATTTCCTTACTCAAAGCTCCAATCACAAAACTGCTTTGGGGGATTGTTCTTCGGTATGTGACTCCTCCAATGGTCCAATTAGTTTTTTTCTAGTGCTTTATTTATTGCAAATTTTTGCTACTGTGGTGACCTTGTTCTTGAGCTTGCATGTCAAATTTATATGGTCCAAAGTAGTTTTGATGTCGGTGTACAAAAAGAGGGGTGCATTTTTGTACCCCTATACCTGTGCACGGGCAGTCGGAGCCGCGCCTACGGTCACGCCAAGCAGAGCAGGGGAGGTGAGCCAAGGTAAGACCGAAGCTCAAGATAATCAGAGCAAAGCCAAGCCCAAGACCACAAAGAGCAGAGGGACGAAGCAGGTTCCCCTGGCAAGACCCTTGCCGGGGCAGCCTCAGCAGCCCCGGCAAGATCCTTGCCGGGACAGCTCGCCCCACACCAACAGAGCGAGCCACCCTTGAGCCCACGGTCCCCAACGCCATCATCCATGTGGGGCCAGGGCTCGGGAGGGCACCTATGTGGTGGCATGTAGATCTTTGTGAAGACATATTCAAGATCAGATGAGGATTAGAAGACGACGATCCTCGGCAAGATCCTTGCCGAGGAAGACCACCAGATCCCCGGCAAGGCCCTTGCCGGGGACGACAGCGCGCCACGGCAAGACCCTTGCCGGGCCACCCGGCAAGGCCCTCTCCAAGGACGCCAGCAGGGCCATCGCCAGGCCCACGCCAACCAAGCTTCCACCGCCATTCACATGCAGCTGCCAGCCCAACCAGCTGGGCGGGCACCTGCGTGGCAACATGCAGCTCCCAGGACAATTCATCGGGCGCCTGCGTGGTGGCATGCAGATCTTCGTGAAGGCTCCACCACCGCGCCACCTCAGCTGCCTTCCTGCCTACATGGCGCCGCACGCCTCACTGGCCAGGGCGCGTGTCAAAGCGAGGAGGAGCGGCGACGGACGGGACGGGCCTTGCCCCCGCCCCCGATAAAGAAGAGGGACACCTAAGCTACGCATTAAATGCGTCTTATCCTGTAATACGAGAGGTAAGCTCAGGGCACTATACGCCTTTCCACCTCCTGTGTGCCACTGTGGCAGCCCCTTTCGACTATAAAAGGAGGCCCATGGCATACTGGAGAAGGATTCGGCTCTTTCGAACCACGCACTGACCACATCTAGTTCGAGAGCTCAAGAACTCTCTAAATACACCCACCAAAGCAGGACTAGGGTTTTACGCATCCTCGCGGCCCGAACCTGGGTAAACGATCCTTGTGCTGGCTACTAACCCTGCTCTTCTCGCAACCCCGCTCCCCGGCAACCGTAGTAGGGATTCTTGTGGTCCCATAGGTGTCGTTCCACACCGACATCTTTGGCGCGCCAGGTAGGGGGACACAGTTGTGAGAATCTGGTCTAGTAGTTAGCCTAGCAGTTCTTCATCGCCATGGCTCCTGAGAAGAAGGCGGCCGGAGGAACGACGTCGGTGCAGCAACGGAAAAGCTAAGTCATTCAGAGCTTTGAGTTATTTCCTCCTATACATAAGGTTATCGTCCTCGGAGATCTCGCTTATGTATGAGAAACCTGCACGCAAAGGGGCCCTCCCGCAATTGGCAACGCCCTTGTTCTGTTTCGAGTCCGCTCAACAGCTCAAAGCGGCCGCGTCGAGAGTGGCGGGGTAGCCTTCCGCACTTGGCAACGCTCCCGACTCTGACTCGAGTCAAGCTCGACAGTTCGGGCGGCCGCGCTAAGGGTGGCAAGGTGGTTCGCTCGGCAGCAAGCACACCCGGCAGGCCAATGGGGATCCGTCCCCAAGACGCCGCCTTGGGTTTACGCGCCAACGAGCCTACCCAGTAACGTAGGGTGGACATACAAAGGAAAATCGAACAGGAAAATAACATGCATGATACTGAAAGTGCTGCAGAGTTATATTACATCAAATTGTTGCTGCGGTTCTAACTAGAGATAGCGATTGTCTTGGTTGTGAACCTGCAGCAGCGATAAAGAACGGGGTGCCTAATCCCGGCGCTGGCCCTCCACCCTGTGAATTTTGCCGACTCGGATGATGATGGGCTTGATGCACTACCTGAGCGGCGCGAGGTCTGTACCCCCCGGCAAGCTCTCCAGCACAGCGTCGAAGTCGAGGTCGGGGTACCAGTGCGCCACCTTGGTGAGAACCTTGGTCATGGCACCCTGGCAAAGCCTCCGGGACTCGTCGGCCAGTGAGGCCGCCCGGTTGGCGTGGAGCCGCCCCAGAGCACCGACGACCTTCTCAAAGAACATGGTCAGGCTGCAATTGGCGCTCACGCTCCGCTCCGGGACATACCTCACGTCCGGCATCCCCATGATGGCCAGCTGCGCGGCAGCCTGGTTGGCGACGGTGTAGAGGCGATCGAGCCAGCGGTTCTCGCCCTCCACGTGATCTACGAAGTTGAGGCCCTCGTTCTTCCGCAACAGCTTCTTGGCCTCCAGCTCCTTGGCTAAGGTCCCCTCTCGGGTTTTGGCCTCCGACAGCACCTTCTCAAGACCCTCCAGCTTCATCTTGAGGTCTTTGATGGAGTTGTTGGCCTCGGAGAGCTCCCCAGCCTTGCTGACGACCGCGCCCTGCGCCTCTGTCAGGGCACTGTTAAGCGTGTCCTTCTCCTGGGACAGCTTCAGGGCCTGCTCCTTCAGCCCGTCGCGCTCTGCCTCCAGCTCCTCCACCTTGCCGGCATGAACCTGGGCCTAGGCATTGAGTGCCTCTTCGTGCCTCTGCTCCTGCTCACTGGTCCGCTGCAAGACAAGCTTCTCCACCTCTGCATCCTTGCCGCGAAGCATGGCGGCAAGCTTTTCCTCGCGTGCGGCGAGATCCTCCTCCTGGGAGTTCAGCGCGGCCTCGTGCTGGGTCCGGGCGGCTTCGGCGGCCGCGGCCAAGTTCCTCGCCGTCTCTTGAGCTTTCTCGACGTCGGCGAGCTTCATGGTGAGCTCCACGTCGTGCTTGGCCAGCTCGCCCTGAGCGGCCTTGAGCTCCTTGTGGGCCTCGCGGAACCAGTCCTGCGTCTCGGCAACGCGCTTCTGGAGGTCCGCCTCCGCCTTCTCCACCACCGCCGTCCTGGACTTAGCCTTGTCCTGGCGGGCGTGGTGGAGCCTAGAGCTTCCGGAAGCTGGCGCCCATGGCGTGGAGGAGCCGCTCTTCCTGCGAACCGTCGCCACCAACGACCGGCTCGTTGACGACTTCAAGCCCGGCAGCGGCAAGCACTTCGTCGTCGAACACCTCTCTCTCAACGGGTGTCCTGGTGCTCGACGCGCTTGGAAGGTGGACGAACAAGTCGTCGCTCACCATCAAGTACTTGCCGGAGCCGGAAGCAGCAGAAGAGGAAGGCTGGTCATCAGCCACCTCCTCCTTCTCGGCAGCGGCCCCGCCGGCCTCTCCGGCAGGCCCCTTGCCGGTCTCCTCAGCGGCAGCCTTGCCGGCCTCCCCAGCAGACCCCTTGGTGGCGTCCTCGGCAGCGCCCTTGGCGGCCTCCTTGGCGGCGATCTTCTCGGCGTCCGCCTCGGTGGCCTTGGCGACGTCCTCGATGACGGCGTCCACGTCCTCTGGGTTCACCGAGGAGGAATCTAGACTCCGAAGAAGGGGGTGAGGCAGGGCCAGGACCAAGAGCCAGAAAGAAAAAGAAACAGGGACGAACGGCGAACGACTTACCTGTGCCAGTACCAGGCTGGGGAACGGAGGTCCCCTCCCCGCCAACATTTGACGTCGAGGCAAAGCCGCCGGCGCCCAAGTTCTCCTCCTCCTCCTCCATGTGCGTGGGCTCGGTGTTTGGCGCCCTTGCCGGGGACACCCCTCGGGGCGGCATGGTCGATGAAGGCGGCGTGTTGGGAGTAGCCCTCTGTGGCTCCTCCTGCTGCTGCTCTCCTCCTGCATACCTGGCAAGGTCAGCACCAAAGTGTCGTGCCCCTAACACATGTCGACGGGGGAAGAGTGTTGAACTTACGCTGAGGGCTATGCCAGGGCTGTTGTCCGGGCTGCTCAACACCACCACTGGCGCCCTCAAAGTACCAACTGGGGGCTGACCACCCGCCGAGACCTTGGCCCTCTTCACTCTCTGGGCCAGCGTCTCCACGTCCCTGCCAAGGCGAAGACAAGTCAAGACGAGCAACACAGATTGAGGAGGCAGAGATAACGAAAGGGAACCAGATACTTACTCGCCGTCCGCCTCCTCCTCTGCTGTTTTCCTCTTCCTCCTCGGGCTGAGGGATCCATAATCAAAAGTAACCTCCGTATCAACATCCGTCGGAGGAGGAGAAGGAGGTGGTGTCTGGACATGCGTGGACGAAGAAGGGGCGGCTGTCTTCTTCTTCACCGTGGCCTTCGCCGGCTTCTTTGCCGCTGCGGCCCTCGTGTGGCGCCCGGACCCCTCCAAGGTCAGCTGTGGCCGTGCAGCCCTGCCGGGCCGGACCGGCTTGCCGGAACTGGCCCGCCGCAGGACTCGCCCTCTCCCCATAGCCGGCGTCGGGCCTGCGGTCTCGGCCTCCTCCTCCGACAACTCGCCGGTCGCATCTTCAACCAGAGGAGCCTTGGTGCCGGCGCTGCTGGCTCCCCCGGCGGCCGCCGCCCACTGGGCGAGCTCCTCCTCCTCCGCGGCCATCGCGGCCTTGTCCTCCACACCGCCAGCGCTGTCGGCCTCCTTGGCAAGCTGTGCCTCCCTCGCCCTGGTGGCGATGTAGTCCAGCTCCGCCTGGGTGGTGTCCTGGACAAGCAGCCGCTCGGCGTCGGCGTTGATGTACCCCTCGTGCAGGGTGTCAAAGAACTGCTGCACCTCGGCGTCCTCCGGTTCCTTCCAGCTCGGGTCAGGGCCATGCGCGTTGCAGTCCGGCATCATGGCAATGATATCGGACCGGCGCGAGTTATTGCACAACGGGACCACCCCCGTCGGCAGCTTGAACAAAGGCCCCTTGAGGACTTTGCCGGCCTTCGCAGCGGCCCTCGCGACCTTACCGGTCCCCTCGACCTCGCCGTTGCGACCCACGTCAAGCTGGAAGAGCCGCTGGCAGAAATGGGCATGCCCCATCACTGTGAAATTGTGGTCGAGGCCGGGACGAAGCCGCATGATGTCGGCGGGGTTCGTGAAGAGCCAGGCTGGCCTCCCCTTGTTATGCAGTGGAGCGGTCCCGCGGCGGATGAAGTCCGCCCTGATCATCTCAAGGGTGAGGCCGGCCACGGTGAGCCGGAGGATCCTGGTGGTGGTGACCGGAAGCTTCTCGTCGTCAGCATCGACATCGCTCCAATCGCTTCTGCGGACCAGCGGCACCCGGCGAACTTCGCAGAATGCCGGCGGGTCCTTCTCCTCGATCCAGCACCACCGGCCCCGCCATTCTTCCCACCTCTCCTTCATGGCGCCCTCTGGATACGCTCCCTTGGATCTTGAGACCCAGGCGATGCAACCGGAGATGGCGCCCCCTGGTTGGATCCGAGGGGAGAAGTAATGGCGGAAGGGCGCCGTGTTGGGGTGCACCCCGGCGAAGCCCTCGCAGAGATGCGCAAAAAGGGCCATGCATGCCACCGCATTCAGAGTAAAATCCAGGAGGCGGAAGCCAAAGGTATGCATGACGTCGCTGAAGAAATCGGAGAAGGGAGGACAGAGCCCGCAGGAAAAATAATCGACAAAGAAGGGGTACCGATTTGGGGCAGCCTCGGCGCAGTCGGCGGGGATGACACGCGTGGCTGGATGCCCCGAATCCCCCCTCCCCCCCCCCCCCCGTCTTCACTCCCCACAGGGGCCTGAAGGAGTCCCGAAGCTCGAACACGTCAACTGTCGAGGGGAAGAAGGCGGACTGCATCCGCTGCACCGCCAGCGCACTCTCCGGCGGCTCCGCTGCTCCGGCGTCCTTGGCCACTCCCTTGCCCTTGGTGGATTTTGGCGCCATGGCGGCTGGGGGAGGAGGGCAGGACAGAGGGCGGTGGGGGCTCCTGTCGGTGTACAAAAAGAGGGGTGCGTTTTTGTACCCTTATACCTGTGCACGGGCAGTCGGAGCCGCGCCTACGGTCACGCCAAGCAGAGCAGGGGAGGTGAGCCAAGGTAAGACCGAAGCTCAAGATAATCAGAGCAAAGCCAAGGCCAAGACCACAAAGAGCAGAGGGACGAAGCAGGTTCCCCCGGCAAGACCCTTGTCGGGGCAGCCCCGACAAGATCCTTGCCGGGACAGCTCGCCCCACACCAACAGAGCGAGCCACCCTTAAGCCCACGGTCCCCAACGCCATCATCCACGTGGGGCCAGGGCTCGGGAAGGCACCACTGTGGTGGCATGCAGATCTTTGTGAAGACATTTTCAAGATCAGATGAGGATTAGAAGACGACGATCCTCGGCAAGATCCTTACCGAGGAAGACCACCAGACCCTGCCTTGCTGGGGACGACAGCGTGCCAGGCAAGACAATGCCGGGCCACCCAGCAAGACCCTCTCCAAGGACGCCAGCAGGGCCACCGCCAGGCCCACACCAACCAAGCTTCCACCGCCGTTCACATGCAGCTGCCAGCCCAACCAGCTAGGCGGGCACCAGCGTGGCAACATGCAGCTCCCAGGCCAATTCATCGAGCGCCTGCGTGGCGGCATGCAGATCTTCGTGAAGGCTCCACCACCGCGCCACCTCAGCTCCCTGCCTGCCTACATGGCACCGCACGCCTCACTAGCCAGGGCGCGTGTCAAAGCGAGGAGGAGCGGCGACGGACGGGACGGGCCTTGCCCCTGTCCCCGATAAAGCAGAGGGACACCTAAGCTACGCATTAAATTCGTCTTGTCCTGTAATACAAGCGATAAGCTCAGGGCACTGTACGCCTTTCCACCTCCTGTGTGCCACTGTGGCAGCCCCTTTCGACTATAAAAGGAGGCCCATGGCATACTGGAGAAGGATTCGGCTCTTTCGAACCACGCACTGACCACAGCTAGTTCGAGAGCTCAAGAACTCTCTGAAATACACCCACCAAAGCAGGACTAGGGTTTTACGCATCCTCGGAGCCCAAACCTGGGTAAATGATCCTTGTGCTGGCTACTAACCCTGCTCTTCTCGCAACCCCACGCCCCGGCAACCGTAGTAGGGATTCTTGTGATCCCATAGGTGTCGTTCCGCACCGACATTTTGATGCATGATATAGCCTCTAGACACTTGTAGGAGTAGTTGCTATCAATTTTGTTGAGTTTGGTTCACTTTTATTTTGAGTCACTAAATTTTTTAGAAATTTTTCAGAGGAAGAAAAATGTCTAGGAGAATGTACTAAGGTGGTTCTTCATGAAAGCAAGCACCGAGGCTCGCGATACGCGAGCCGGACCTTGAACCAGCAAGGGAAGCTCAAGTGTAGCCTTGTGAATGGTTGTCAGATGAATTTATGGTTCGTGCAGGTTTCAAGGATGAGTTTTATGTATACGTACAAAATGCCGGCCTTGAGGACTTCTTGTCAGACAAGTGCCGACAATACTATCACCTCACCAATTCCTTTGTGCGGAGGTTTGAGTTTTCATCTAAGCGCAATACTGATATTGTCCTATTTGATCTGTATGATAAATCTAATACCATGGACCTAGAAGATTTTTGTGATGCATGCAAAATTCCACAATGGGGTATTCTTAGTGAGCCTCACAAATCTGAATACAATGATTTCCTTGCTAGCATCACCGTGGGAGAAACTAGGAATATCACACAAGCCACCATAGGGAGCATTCACTTTTCTGCCATACATTATTTTGCTCTTTTTATAGGAAGATGCATTAACGGTAAGCATGAACATTGCCACCTTTGTGTTCCAGATCTTAGTTTCCTCAAGTGTGCGGTGTTAGGTGATAAGAGATATAACTTGGGGGCCATTATTGCGAGGAGGTTACATCTTAATGCTAAAGAGGGAGATTTATTTGGTGGGGTTTATGCAACTCGTTTAGCTAATTATCTTGGTGTACCTACTAGAGGGAATGACATAGAGTTGCCACCTGCTTTTCTTGATTATAATGCAATGGTACGATACCAGTTTCTTGAGAGCAACGAACAGTTCCTCCAATACCGATTAATCTACGACAGACGGCGTGCCGTCCAGATTACCCTTCCTGCTCCTGCCTTCTTTAACTTTCAGGTAAATGGGAGATATTTTATAGCTAGAGAGGAGGCAAATGAGTATGAGAGAATAGTGGAGGCCGCTCGCCTCCAGGAGGAAGCTCGCCAAGCAGTAGCTGCCACAGCACAATACGACCCCAACTATGATTTTGGATATCATCCGGGCTAGTGGTGGCCCTAGACCAACTTAGGCCAAAAGCCTAAGCTTGGGGGAGTACATATTCCTCAGCGACATTACATTCATGTTCACACACACATTTCAGTTGTCGGTGTTCATACTTTTTCATTGTATTATCCATGTTAGTTTATTTTCTTTTTCCCGCTTTCTTCTTGTGTGTTTGAAAAACCTTAAGAAAAAAACAAAAAAATAGTCGTAGTTAGTCTACTTTCTATGCATGCTTAGTGGTAGTATTAAAAGAAAACCCAAAAAGATTTCCCGTTCTTCTTTTGCTTGTTGGGAGCTTTCCCGTGTAAATAGTTTTTCTCGTTTTTCTTCAGAAAAACAAAAACTCCAAAAATATTTCAATGTGTTTCTTTTCTTTTCTTTGGGGGTCGAGAGGAGAAGACCGCGATGAAAATGTTGAGTGGCTCACATATGCATTATTGTTGATCTAACAAAAGAGCCCATATTACCTTGTCTTTTCCCTTGAATAAATGTTTGCAGATTCCAGCTTAGTCAAGTGCACGCGCACTATTATTATTATCCACACCGTTCGGACGTGCAAGTGAAAGGCAATGATGAGGATATATGATGAAATGATTGAGATGAGGCAAAGCTGGTATGAACTCGACCTATCTTGTTTTTGTAAATATGATTAGTTCATCGTTCTTGATTCAGCCTATTATGAATGAAACACGTTTGCAATGACAATTAGAGATTACAGTTACTAATGCCATGCTTAATTAGCCAGGAGTTTATAATGGTTTACCTTGTGTGCCAACATGGAAACTAAAATGGTTGTGATGTGGTATGATAGGATGGTATCCTCCTTTGAATGATTCAAGTGGCTTGACTTGGCACATGTTCACGTATGTAGTTGAAACAAAATCAACATAGCCTCTACGATATTTATGTTCATGGTGATTTATATCCTACTCATGCTTGCACTCAATGTTGGTTACTCTCAATGCATGTTTATGACTGTTGGTCGCTCTTTAGTTGGTCGCTTCCCAGTCTTTTACTAGCCTTCACTTGTACTAAACGGGAATACTGCATGTGCATCCACTTCCATAAATCCAAAGTTGTTCCATATGAGTCCACCATACCTTCCTATATGCGGTATTTACCTGCCATTCCAAGTAAATTTGCATGTGCCAAATTCTAAACCTTCAAATGTTAATCTGTTTTGTATGCTCGAATCGCTCATGTACCAACTAGGGTTGTCTATATCTTCCATGCTAGGTGGGTTATTCTCAAGATGAGTGGACTCCGCTCATCATTCGCGAGAAAATGGCTGGTAACCGGGATGCCCAGTCCCATGCTCAAATCAAATCAAAATATAATTCCAAACAAAACTCCCCCGGGACTGCTGTTAGTTGGACGGTACCCGTTGTTTCGGACCAGGCGTGGAATGTGCTTGGTGGTGGGGGGTATAAACTTTACCATTCTTTTTGGGAACCGCCTATAATGTATGTAGCATGGAAGATAACAAGATCTCCTGGTTGTTATGTTGACCATGAAAGCATGCCGCTCAAAATATTATTTATCTCTGTTTCAAAACTCGAGCTCTGGCACCAGTTAGAGAGCACCACTGTCATTTGTATGCATTGTTATTAATTTATATTGAGTATGAATGTGACTGGATCACTTTTACCATGAATTACAATGTCTAGCCAGTCCTCGATCTTCAGGGCTGCTCTGCATTTCTGTTTTGTGGTCTCAGAAAGGGCTAGCAAGATACCATCTTGTTATATCATATCGTGATTGTTTTAAGAAAGTTTGTCATCCAAGATTTATTATTATTGCTCGTTAGTTGATTATGCCATTAATATGAGTAAATATGAGACCTAAATGTTATTGTGAATATGATTAGTTCATGATCTTTGCTGAAAACTTGAATGTTGGCTTTACATATTTGCAACAACAAGATCAAACCGAGTTTGTAAAAGTTTTTCTTTATCACTTTTAGTTTGTCAACTCAATTGCTTGAGGACAAGCAATGGGTTAAGCTTGTGGGAGATGATACGTCTCCATCGTATCTACTTTTTCAAACTCTTTTGCCCTTGTTTTGGACTCTAATTTGCATGATTTGAATGGAACTAACCCGGACTGACGTTGTTTTCAGCAGAATTGCCATGGTGTTATTTTTGTGCAGAAATAAAAGTTCTCGGAATGACCTGAAACTTCACGGAGATCATTTTTTAAATAAATAAAAAATATTGATGAAAGAATCAACCGAAGAGGGCCCATACCCTAGCCACAAGGGTGGAGGGCGCGGCCACCCCCTAGGGCGTGCCCTCTGTCCTTGTGGGCCCCCTGGACCTCCACCGACCTCAACTCCAACTCCATATATTCACGTTCGGGGAGAAAAAAACAGAGAGAATGATTCATCACATTTTATGATACGGAGCCGCCGCCAAGCCCCGTTCTTCCTCGGGAGGGCAAATCTGGAGTCCGTTTTGGGCTCCGGAGAGGTGAAATCGTTGCCATCGTCATCATCAACCATCCTCCATCACCAATTTCACGATGCTCACCGCCATGCGTGAGTAATCCCATCGTAGGCTTGTTGAACAGTGATGGGTTGGATGAGATTTACCATGTAATCGAGTTAGTTTTGTTAGGGTTTGATCCCTAGTATGCACTATGTTCTAAGATTGATGTTGCTATGACTTTGATATGCTTAATGCTTGTCACTAGGGCCCGAGTGCCATGATTTCAGATATGAACCTATTATGTTTTCATGAATATATTTGTGTTCTTGATCCTATCTTGCAAGTTATAGTCACCTACTACGTGTTATGATCCGTCAACCCGGGAGTGACAATAGTCGGGATACTTCCCGGTGATGACCGTAGTTTGAGGAGTTCATGTATTCACAAGTGTTAATGCTTTGGTCCGGTACTCTATTAAAAGGAGGCCTTAATATCCGTTAGTTTCCATTAGGGCCCCGCTGCCACGGGAGGGTAGGACAAAAGATGTCATGCAATTTCTTTTCCATAAGCATGTATGACTATATTCGGAATACATGCCTACATTATATTGATGAATTGGAGCTAGTTCTGTGTCACCCTGGGTTATAACTGTTGCATGATGAATGCCATCCAACATAATTATCCATCATTGATCCATTGCCTACGAGCTTGTTTCATATTGATCTTTGCTAAGTTACTTTTCCGTTTCCACTGTTACGATTGCTACAAAACTGCTACCGTTGCTTTTGCCACAGTTACCGCTACTTCCATACTACTTTGCTACTGAATATTTTGCTGCAGATATTAAGTCTTTCAGGTGTGGTTGAATTGACAACTCAGCTGCTAATACTTGAGAATATTCTTTGGCTCCCCTTGTGTCGAATCAATAAATTTGGGTTGAATACTCTACCCTCGAAAACTGTTGTGATCCCCTATACTTGTGGGTTATCAATGACCTAAGCGGTAGTGCCACAAGTATGTGGTACTATCATCATTAACTTTGCATCTTTTGGCATCAATATTATTATGTCTATCACTATGATCGAGATTCAACAAGAATAAACCATTCACAAGGGTTGCATGAGCATAAAAGATATTACTCATATAAATAAAACAACCATTATTCTCTGACTTAAATGAATAACCGTCTCGCAATAAACAAGATCCATATATAATGTGCATGCTAAACACAGGCACCAAATAACAATTATTTCGGTTTAAAACTAATCCCAAAGGTAGACGTAGACGGAGCGTGCCGACGGTGATCACATCTACCTTGGAGCCATTTCCAATGGGCATCATCATCTCGACCTTAGCTAGTGTTCGTTTATTCCACAGCTCCTATTTCGAGTTACAAATATTAGCAACCGAACCAGTGTCAAATACCCAGGCGCTAATACGAGAACTAGTAAGGTACACATCAATAACATGTATATCAAATATACCTTTGTTGACGTTGCCAGCCTTCTTATCTGCCAAGTACTTGGGGCAGTTCCGCTTCCAGTGACCATTCCCCTTGCAATAGAAGCACCCAGTCTCAGGATTGGGTCCATCCTTGGGTTTCTTCATGGGAGCGGCAACTGATATGCCATTCTTCTTGAAGTTCCCTTTATTTACCTTGCATTTCCTCTTAACACTTGATGCTCTTTCTTGATTTCTACCTCCACGGCCTTAAGCGTCACGAAGAGCTTAGTGATCGTCTTCTCCATCCCTTGCATGTTATAGTTCATCACGAAGCCCTTGTAGCTTGGTGGTAGTGACTGAAGAACTCTGTCAATCGCTACTTCATCTGGAAGATTAACTCCCAACCGATTCAAGCGGTTTAAGTACCCAAACATTTTGAGTACGTGCTCGCTAACGGAGTTGTTCTCTTCCATCTTGCAGCCAAATAACTTGTCAGAGGCGTCATACCTCTCGACCCGGGCGTGAGCCTGAAATACCAATTTCAGCTCCTGGAACATCTCATATGCTTCGTCGTGCTCAAAACATCTTTGGAGCTTGGGTTCTAAGCCGTAAAGTATGGCACACTCAACTATCGGGTAGTCATCAGAACGTGCCTGTCAGACGTTCACAGCATCCACATACGACTCGGGAGGGACATAAGCCTTTTGTGCAGCAGTGAGGATAATCCTCAAATTACGAACCCCCGTTTGCATAGTTTCTTCCATCATCTTTCAACTTAGTTTTTCTAGGAATGCATTAAAATTCAGGGGAGCTACAACACGAGCCATTGGTCGACAACATTAATTTGCAAAGAAAATTAGACTATGTTCACAATAAATTTTTTAGTTAATCAAATTACTAGTGAACCACCACTTAAATCAACATCCCTCAAGTTGTTTAAGTGTTACATGATCTAAATCAACTACCCATGTCTGATCATCATGGTAGATGGGGTCGTCATCAATGGTGAACATCTCCATGTTGATCATGTCTACTATATGACTCATGTTCGACCTTTTGGTCCTTTGTGTTCCGTGGCCATGTCTGTACATGCTAGGCTCGTCAAGTATAATCCAAGTATTCTGCATGTGCAAAACTGGCTTACATCCATTGTATGCGAACGAAGAGTCTATCACCCCGATCATCACGAGGTGCTTCGAAACGATAAACTTTCACAATGGGGCATACTTAGGGTGAACACTTTTATCTTGAAATTATAGTGAAGGGATCATCTTATAATGCTACCGTCGTCCTAAGCAAAATAAGATGCATAAAAAGGATAAACATCACATGCAATCAATATATGTGACATGATATGGCCATTACTGAAGGAATTATGCCCTAGAGGCAATAATAAAGTTGTTATTTATATTTCCTTATATCATGATAAATGTTTATTATTCATGCTAGAATTGTATTAACCGGAAACTTAGTACATGTGTGAATACATAGACAAAACTAAGTGTCCCTTGTATGCCTCTACTTGACTAGCTCGTTAATCAAAGATGGTTAAACTTTCCTGACCATAGACATGTGTTGTCATTTGATGAAAGGGATCACATCATTAGAGAATGATGTGATGGACAAGACCCATCCGTTAGCTTAGAATGTTGATCGTTTAGTTTTATTGCTATTGCTTTCTTCATGACTTATACATGTTCCTCTGACTATGAGGTTATGCAACTCCCGTATACCGGAGGAACACCTTGTGTGCTATCAAACGTCATAACGTAACTGGGTGATTATAAAGATGCTCTATAGGTGTCTCTGATGGTGTTTGTTGAGTTGACATAGATCGAGATTAGTATTTGTCACTCTGAGTATCGGAGAGGTATCTCTGGGCCCTCTCGGTAATGCACACCACTATAAGCCTTGCAAGCAATGTGACTAATGAGTTAGTTACGGGATGATGCATTACGGAACGAGTAAAGAGACTTGCCGGTAACGAGATTGAACTAGGTATGAGGATACCGATGATCGAATCTCGGACAAGTAACATACCGATGACAAAGGGAACAATGTATATTGTTATGCGGTTTGACCGATAAAGATCTCCGTAGAATATGTAGGAGCCAATATGAGCATCCAGGTTCCGCTATTGGTTATTGACCGGAGATGTGTCTCGGTCATGTCTACATAGTTCTCGAACCCGTAAGGTCCGCATGCTTAATGTTCGATGACGATTTGTATTATGAGTTATATGATTTGATGACCGAAGTTTGTTTGGAGACCCGGATGAGATCACAGACATGACGAGGAGTCTCGAAATGGTCGAGAGGTAAACATTCATATATTGGAAGGCTATATTAGGACATCGGAATGGTTCCGAGTGATTCGGGTATTTTTCGGAGTACCGGAGAGTTGCGGGAATTCACCAGAGGAAGTTAATGGGCCTTATTGGGCTTTAGTGGAGAGAGGGAAGAAGGGACAAGGTGGCGCGCGCCTCCCCCCTGCCCAAACCGAATTGGACAAGGGGTGGTGGTGCAGCCCCCCTTTCCTTCTCCCTCTCCCTCCTTTCCTTCTTTCCCACTCCGAAAAGGAAAGGGAATCCTACTAGGACTTGCGAGTCCTAGTAGGACTCCCAACACTTGGCGCGCCCCTAGGACGGCCGGCCTCTCTCCCTCCCTCCTTTATATACGTGGGGAGGGGCACCCCAAAGGCACTTCAAGATTTGTCTTAGCCGTGTGCGGTGCCCCCCTCCACAGTTACACACCTCGGTCATATCGTCGTAGTGTTTAGGCGAAGCCCTGCGCTGGTAACTTCATCATCACCGTCGCCATGCCATCGTGCTGACGGAACTCTCCCTCGTCCTCAACTAGATCAAGAGCTCGAGGGACATCATCGTGCTGAACGTGTGCTGAACACGGAGGTGCCGTACGTTCGGTACTTGGATCGGTTGGATCGTGAAGACGTTCGACTACATCAACCGCGTTACTAAACGCTTCCGCTTTTGGTCTACGAGGGTACGTGGACACACTCTCCCCGCTCATTGCTATGCATCTCCTAGATAGATCTTGTGTGATCGTAGGAATTTTTTTGAAATACTGCGTTCCCCAATAGTGGCATCGGAGCCAGGTATATGCGTAGATGTTATATGCACGAGTAGAACACAAAGAGTTGTGGGCGATAATAAGATTCATCCCATTTTGGCGAGAGGGAGGCAGCGAATCACCTGGGCTACAGATTTGTCAGGTAGTTCATTCTCGAAATAAGGTATTCATACTACTTACCACCAACGTCTTACTTTGATTCGGCGGTATTGTTGGATGAAGCAGCCCGGACCGACATTACATGACCACGTTTATGAGACTGGTTCTACCGATGTGCTTCGCACACAGGTGGCTAGCGGGTGTCAGTTTCTCCAACTTTAGTTGAATCGAGTTTGACTACGGCTGGTCCTTGTTGAAGGTTAAAATAGCACACTTGACGAGAAATAGTTGTGGTTTTGATGCGTAGGTATGAACGGTTCTTGCTAGAAGCCCGTAGCAGCCACGTAAAACTTGCAACAACAAAGTAGAGGACGTCTAACTTGTTTTTGCAGGGCATGTTGTGATGTGATATGGTCAAGACGTGATGCGTTATAAATTGTTATATAAGATGATCATGTTTTGTAAAGTTATCGGCAACTGGCAGGAGCCTTATGGTTGTCTCTTTATTGCATAAGATGCAAGTGCCATGTAATTGCTTTACTTTATCGCTATGCAATAGCAATAGTTGCAAAAAGCAATAGTTGGCGAGACGACCATGTGACGACACGTTGATAGAGATCAAGATGATGGAGATCATGGTGTCATGCCGGTGACGATGGAGATCATGACGGTACTTTGGAGATGGAGATCAAAGGCACAAGATGATGATGGCCATATCATGTCACATATTTTGATTGCATGTGATGTTTATCTTTTATGCATCTTATTTTCCTCAGTACGATGGTAGCTTTATAAGATGATCCCTTACTAAAATTTCAAGGTATAAGTGTTCTCCCTGAGTATGCACCGTTGCGACAGTTCTTCGTGCTGAGACACCACGTGATGATCGGGTGAGATAAGCTCTACGTTCACATACAACGGGTGCAAGCCAGTTTTGCACACACACAGAATACTCGGGTTAAACTTGACGAGCCTAGCATATGCAGATATGGCCTCGGAACACTGAGACCGAAAGGTCGAGCGTGAATCATATAGTAGATATGATCAACATAGTGATGTTCACCATTGAAAACTACTCCATATCACGTGATGACGGACATGGTTTAGTTGATATGGATCACGTGATCATTTAGATGACTAGAGGGATGTCTATCTAAGTGGGAGTTCTTAAGTAATATGATTATATTGAACTTTAATTTATCATGAACTTAGGCCTGATACTATTTGCATATCTATCTTGTAGATCAATAGCTCGCAATGTAGCTCTCCGTTTATTTTGATATGTTCCTAGAGAAAACTAAGTTGAAAGATGATAGTAGCAATGATGCGGACTAGGTCCGTGATCTGAGGATTATCCTCATTGCTGCACAGAAGAATTGTGTTCTTGATGCACCGCTAGGTGAAAAAACTATTGCAAGAGCAGATGCAGATGTTATGAACGTTTGACAAATCTCGGTATGATGACTACTTGATAGTTTTAGTGCACCATGCTTTACGGCTTAGAACCGGGACTTCAAAAACATTTTGAATGCCACGAAGCATATGAGATGTTCCAAGAGCTGAAATTGGTATTTCAGACTCATGCCCGTGTTAAGAGGTATGAGACCTCTGACAAGTACTTTGCCTACAAGATGGAGGAGAATAGCTCAGCTAGTGAGCATGTGCTCAGAATGTCTGAGTACTATATTCACTTGAATCAAGTGGGAGTTAATCATCCAGATAAGATAGTGATTGACAGAGTTCTCTAGTCGCTATCACCAAGTTACTAGAACTTCGTGATGAACTATAATATGCAAGGGATAACGGAAACGATTCCCAAGCTCTTCGCAAGCTGAAATCGGCGAAGGTAGAAATCAAGAAAAAGCATCAAGTGTTGATGGTTGACAAAACCACTAGTTTCAAGTAAAAGGGTAAGGAAAAGAAAGGGAACTTCAAGAAGAATGGCAAGCATGTTGCCACTCCCATGAAGAAACCCAAAGCTAGACTAAGCCTGAAACTGAGTGCTTCTACTGCAAAGGGAATGACACTGGAAGCGGAACTACCCCAAATACTTGGCGGATAAGAAGGATGGCAAAGTGATCAAAAGTATATTTGATATACATGTTATTGATGTGTACTTTACTAGTATTCATAGTAACCCCAGGGTATTTGATACCAGTTTCAGTTGCTAAGATTAGTATCTCGAAACAGGAGTTGCAAAATGAACAGATACTAGCTAAGGGCGAGGTGATGATGTGTGTTGGAAGTGATTCCAAGGTTGATAAGATCGCCATCGCATACTCTCTCTATGTTCGGGATTAGTGTTGGACCTAAATAAATGTTATTTGGTGTTTGCGTTGAGCATGAATATGATTGGATCATGTTTATTGCGATACGGTTATACATTTAAGTTCGAGAATAATTGTTGTTCTGTTTACATGAATAAAACCTTTTATGGTCACACACCTAATGTAAATGGTTTATTAAATCTCGATTGTAGTGATACACATATTCATAATATTGATGCCAAAATATGCAAAGTTGATAATGATAGTGCAACATATTTGTGGAACTGCCGTTTAGGTCATATTGGTGTAAAGCGCATGAAGAAACTCCATGCAGATGGGCTTTTAGAACCACTTGATTATGAATCATTTGATGCTTGCGAACCATGCCTCATGGGCAAGATGACTAAAGACTCCGTTCTCCGGAACAATGGAGCGAGCTACTGACTTATTGGAAATAATACATACCGATGTATGCGGTCCGATGAGTGTTGAGGCTCGCGGCGGGTATCATTGTTTTCTGACATCCACAGATGATTTGAGCAGACATGGGTATATCTACTTAATGAAACACAAGTCTGAAACATTTGAAAAGTTCAAAGAATTTCAGAGTGAAGTGGAGAATCATCGTAACAAGAAAATAAATTTTCTACGGTCTGATCGCGGAGGCGAACATTTGATTTACGAGTTTGGCCTTCATTAAAAATGTTGAACAGTTTCACAACTCATGCCATCTGGAACACCACAGCATAATGGTGTGTCCGAACGTCATAACCGTACTTTATTGGATATGGTGCGATCTATGGTGTATCTTACCGATTTACCACTATCATTTTGGGGTTATGCATTAGAGACAGCTACATTCACGTTAAATAGGGCACCATCTAAATCCGTTTAGACGACACCGTATGAACTGTGGTTTGGCAAGAAACCTAAGCTATCGTTTCTTAAAGTTTGGGGCTGCGATGCTTATGTGAAAAAGCTTCAACCTGATAAGCTCAAACCCAAATCGGAGAAATGCGTCTTCATAGGATACCCAAAGGAAACTGTTGGTACACCTTCTATCACAGATCCGAAGGCAAGATATTCGTTACTAAGAATGGATCCTTTCTAGAGAAGGAGTTTCTCTCGAAAGAAGTGAGTGGGAGGAAAGTAGAACTTGATGAGGTAATTGTACCTCTTCCCGAATTGGAAAGAAGTTCATCACAGAAATCAATTCTAGTGATGCATACACCAATTAGTGAGGAAGTTAATGATGATGATCATGAAACTTTAGATCAAGTTACTACCAAACCTCGTAGGTCAGCCAGAGTAAGGTCCGCACCAGAGTGGTACGGTAATCCTGTTCTGGAGGTCATGTTACTTGACCATGACAAACCTACGAACTATGAGGAAGCGATAATGAGCCCAGATTCCGCGAAATGGCTTGAGGCCATGAAATCTGAGATGGTATCCATGTATGAGAACAAAGTATGGGCTTTGGTTGACTTGCCCGATGATCAGCGAGCCATTGAGAATAAATGGATCTTCAAGAGGAAGACAGACACTGTTACTAGTCTTACTATCTACAAAGCTCGAATTGTCGCAAAAGGTTTTTGACAATTTCAAGGTGTTGACTACAATGGGATTTTATCACTCGTATCGATGCTTAAAGTATGTCCGAATCATGTTAGCAATTGCCGCATTTTATGAAATCTAGCAAATGGATGTTGAAACTGCATTCCTTAATGGATTTATTAAAGAAGAGGTTTATATGATGCAACCAGAAGGTTTTCTCAATCCTAAAAGTACTAACAAAGTGTGCAAGCTCTAGCGATCCATCTATGGACTGGTGCAAGCATCTCGAAGTTGGAATATACGCTTTGGTGAGTTGATCAAAGCATATAGTTTTATACAGACTTGCGGTGAAGCCTGTATTTACAAGAAAGTGAGTGGGAGCACTACATCATTTCTGATAAGTATATGTGAATGACATATTGTTGATCGGAAATGATGTAGAATTTTTTGGTAAGCATAAAGGAGTGTTTGAAAAGATTTTTCAAAGAAAGACCTCAGTGAAGCTACTTACATATTGAGCATCAAGATCTATAGAGATAGATCGAGACGCTTGATAGGTTTTTTCAATGAGTACATACCTTGACAAGATTTTGAAGTAGTTCAAAATGGAACAGTCAAAGAAGGAGTTCTTGCTTGTGTTGCAAGGTGTGAAGTTGAGTAAAGACTCAAAACCCGACCACGGCAGAAAATAGAAAGAGAATGTAAAGTTATTCCCTATGCCTCAGTCATAGGTTCTATGAAGTATGCTATGCTGTGTACCAGACCTATTGTGTACCTCACCACAAATTTGGCAAGAGGGTACAATAGTGATCCAGGAGTGGATCACTGGACAGCGGTCAAGATTATCCTTAGTGGAATAAGGATATGTTTCTCGGTTATGGAGGTGACAAAAAGTTCGTCGTAAAGGGTTACGTCAATGCAAGTTCTGACACTGATCCGGATGACTCTAAGTCTCAATCTGGATACATATTGAAAGTGGGAGCAATTAGCTCGAGTGGCTCCGTGCAGAGCATTGTAGATATATAGAAATTTGCAAAATACATACGGATCTGAATGTGGCAGATCCGTCGACTAAACTTCTCTCACAAGCAAAACATGATCACGCCTTAGTACTCTTTGGGTGTTAATCACATGGCGATGTGAACAAGATTATTGACTATAGTAAACCCTTTGCATATTGGTCACATGGCGATGTGAACTATAGAGTGTTAAATGACATGACGATGTGAACTATTGGTGTTAAATCACATGGCGATGTGAACTAGATTATTAACTCTAGTGCAAGTGGGAGACTGAAGGAAATATGCCCTAGAGGCAATAATAAAGTTGTTATTTATATTTCCTTATATCATGATAAATGTTTATTATTCATGCTAGAATTGTATTAACTGGAAACTTAGTACATGTGTGAATACATAGACAAAATTGAGTGTCCCTAGTATGCCTCTACTTGACTAGCTCGTTAATCAAAGATGGTTAAAGTTTCCTCACCATAGACATGTGTTGTCATTTGATGAACGAGATCACATCATTAGAGAATGATGTGATTGACAAGACCCATCCGTTAGCTTAGCATGTTGATCGTTTAGTTTTATTGCTATTGCTTTCTTCATGACTTATACATGTTCCTCTGACTATGAGATTATGACCCTCCCGTACACTAGAGGAACACCTTGTGTGCTATCAAACGTCACAACGTAACTGGGAGATTATAAAAATGCTCTAGAGTTGTCTCCGATGGTGTTTGTTGAGTTGGCATAGATCGAGATTAGGATTTGTCACTCCGAGTATCGAAGAGGTATCTCTGGGCCCTCTCGGTAATGCACATCACTATAATCCTTGCAAGCAATGTGACTAATGAGTTAGTTACGGGATGATGCATTACGAAACGAGTAAAGAGACTTGCCGGTAATGAGATTGAACTAGGTATGAGGATACCAACGATCGAATCTCGGGCAAGTAACATACCGATGACAAAGGGAACAACGTATATTGTTATGCGATTTGACCGATAAAGATCTTCGTAGATTATGTAGGAGCCAATATGAGCATCCAGGTTCCGCTATTGGTTATTAACCGGAGATGTGTCTCGGTCATGTCTACATAGTTCTCGAACCCGTAGGGTCCGCACGCTTAACGTTCGATGATGATTTGTATTATGAGTTATGTGATTGGATGACCGAAGTTTGTTCGGAGTCCTGGATGAGATCATGGACATGACGAGGAGTCTCGAAATGGTCGGGAGGTAAAGATTCATATATTGGAAGGCTATATTCGGACATCGGAATGGTTCCGGGTGATTCGGGTATTTTTTTGGAGTACTGGAGAGTTACAGGAATTCGCCAGGGGAAGTTCATGGGCCTTATTGGGCTTTAGTGGAGAGAGGGAAGAAGGTCCAAGGTGGCGCGCGCCTCCCTCCCGCCCAAACCGAATTGGACAAGGGGTGGTGGCGCAGCCCCCCCCCCCTGTCCTTCTCCCTCTTCCTCCTTTCCTTCTTTCCCACTCCGAAAAGGAAAGGGAATCCTACTAGGACTTGGGAGTCCTAGTAGGACTCCCTACACTTGGCGCGCCCCTAGGAGGGCCAGCCTCTCTCCCTCCCTCCTTTATATACGTGGGGAGGGGGCACCCCAAAGGAACTTCAAGATTTGTCTTAGCCGTGTGCGGTGCCCCCTCCGCAGTTACACACCTCGGTCATATCGTCGTAGTGTTTAGGCGAAGCCCTGCGCCGGTAACTTCATCATCACCGTCGCCACGCCGTCATGCTGAAGGAACTCTCCCTCGTCCTCAACTGGATCAAGAGCTCGAGGGACGTCATCGTGCTGAACGTGTGTTGAACACGGAGGTGTCGTACGTTCGGTACTTGGAATGGTTGGATCGTGAAGACGTTCGACTACATCAACCGCGTTACTAAACGCTTCCGCTTTTGGTGTACGAGGGTACGTGGACACACTGTCCCCGCTCGTTGCTATGCATCTCCTAGATAGATCTTGCATAATCGTAGGAATTTTTTTGAAATACTACGTTCCCCAACAATTATCATCTTGTGCTTTTGATCTCCATCTCCAAAGCACCGACATGATCTCCATCGTCACCGGCATGACACCACTCCATTATCATGATCTCCATCATCGTGTCGTGACGTGGTTGCCTCCGCCAACTATTTCTTCTACAACTATTGATAACGCATAGTGATAAAGTAATGCAATTACATGGCGTTTAATGATTGACATGCGGGTCATACAATAAACTAAAGGCAACCCTATGGCTCTTGCCGATTGTCATATGCATCGACATGCAAGTCGTGAACCTATTACAAAACATGATCATATCATACATCAACATATATCACATCATGTTTTGGCCATACCACATCATGACATGCCCTCCAGGAAACAAGTTAGACGTCCTCTACTTTGTTCTTGCAATTTTTACGTGGCTACTAGGGCAAACTATAAGAACCAGTCTTATCTATGGAAAACCACAATGATGATATACAAGTTGACTTTTAACCTTCTGCTGCCATTGTCAAATTAGATTAAACTAAAGTAGGAGAGACACACACCTGCCAGCCACTTTATGCAATAAAAGTTGCATGTCAGTCAGTGGAACCGGTTTCTTGAGCGAGGACAAGTAAGATTGGTCCGGGCTGCTTCATCCCACGATACCACTGAATCCAAAATTAACAAAGGAGGTAAGAAATCTGACCATGAACGCCCACATCTTCTTTGTGTTCTACTTGTGCATATACATCTACGCATAGACCTAGCTCATGATGCCACTGATGGCGAACTAAGCATGAAAATCAAAAAACTTCCTATGAACACCCAAGATCTTATCTAGGAGATGCAAGGCAACAAGAGGGGAGTGTGTCTACATAGCCATGTAGACCAAAAGTGTTAGCATATGTAACGCAGTTGATGTAGTGGTACTCTTCATGATCCAATCGTGATCCAATCTAATCTAGTGCCGAACAGACGTCACCTCCGAGATTGGCACAATTTTAGCTCGATGGTGTCCTCTCCTTCTTTATGTAGCAAGAGAGGGTGAGGAGGTAGATGGGATTGGAACTAGCACGACGGTCTGGTGGTGGTGGCAGCAGAATTCCGGCAGGGCTTCACCAAGCGCGTACTGGAGAAACGTGGGAGGAGTTGGGAGAGGCAATGGGCAAGGGTGAAGGAGTGGCTGCCCCATGTGCCTACCTGAAAGTGCAACTAATCCCCGGGTGGTTTTGGTAAGTCATAACAACATATATCTCATTGAACTAATGTCCATTCAAGATAAATATTTCAAGATGTTCATTGATTGGCATGGCATGAACTAGAGATGTGGACCCCTCAAAATGCTAAGGACAATGATTAGCAAAAGCTCAAGACTCTACATTTTTGTTTAAGTGATCCAAGATCACATTGATTCCATAGGAAGGCCAATACTATTAAAAGGTGATGAGGTGTTGCTTAATGATCTATTTGCTTAAGTGCTTGGTGATATTGCTCCAAAACCCTCAGCCACTTTCCCTATCCAAATATGTCCAAACCCCAATTCCCAATTCGGCCCCACCGAAACTTCTCAGCCGGAGCGACCGAGTTCATCTGGACTTAGCCACAGCCAAAACTCTAACAATTCGGTCACACCGATACGGATCTCGGTCCCACCTAGATGGCCTTGCTAGCTCTCTGTGACTTGTTGCAATCATTTCAGTCTCACCGAGAAGTAGCAATCGGTTCCACCGAGTTGGCTTGACTGATTCTCTGTTTCCTTATTGCTTCACTTTGGTCCCACTGAGATGATGCAATCGGCGCCACCAAGATGAGGTTTGCCCTAAGCCCTAGCACATCGGTTCCACCGAGTTGTTCTAGTCGGTCCCACCGAGATTCCTAACATTCATATTTTTACACAGATCGGTGCCACCGAGTTTTCTGATTGGTGCCACCGAGATGGGTCAAAAGTTTGTAACGGTTGGATTTTGTGTCGAGGCTATCTATACCCCTCCACCCTTTCTTCCTCATAGAGGAGAGCCATTAGAACGTGCCTACACTTCCACCATTCATTTTCTGAGAGAGAACCACCTATTCATGTGTTGAGATCAAGAGATTCCATTCCTACCATTTGAACCTTGATTTCTAGCCTTCCCCAAGTTGCTTTCCACTCAAATCCTTCTTCCACCATAGCCAAATCTATGTGAGAGAGTTGAGTGTTGGGGAGACTATCATTTGAAGCACAAGAGCAAGGAGTTCATCATCAACACATTGTCTATTACCTTTCGGAGAGTGTAGTCTGCTATATTGGTTAGGTGTCGCTTGGGAGCCTCCAAAATGATGTGGAGTTGAACCAAGAAGTTTACAAGGGCAAGGAGATCGCCTACTTCGTGAAGATATACCCAAGTGAGGCAAGTCCTTCGTGGGCATGGCCATGGTAGGGTAGACAAGGTTGCTTCTTCGTGGATCCTTCGTGGGTGGAGCCCTCCGTGGACTTGCGCAGCCATTACCCTTTGTGGTTTGAAGTCTCCATCAACGTGGACATATGATAGCACCACCTATCAGAACTATGCAAAAAATCTTCGTGTCTCCATTGGGTTTGCCTTCTCCAAACCCTTCCCTTTACCTCCATATGCAATGTTTTACTTTCTACTGCTATACTCTTAGAATTACATGTGTAGGTTGATTGCTTGACTTGTCATAATTGCTAAAATCTGCCCACAACTAAAATTGGGAAAATGATAGATTTTTATTTGGTCAAGTAGTCTAATCACCCCCCTAGACATAATTTCGATCCTACAAGTGGTATTAGAGCTTTGGTCTCCATAAGCCTTGATTTCCATTGCTTTGGTGATCATAGCCTTGGTTTCACAAACTAGGAGAGTATGGCGTCTAGTGAGAGTAACTATCACCGTAAAGGTCCCTATTTTGATGGTACAAATTTTGCTAGTTGGAAGCATAAGATGAAAATGCATATTCTTGGTCATAACCCCGCCATTTGGGTTGTTGTTTATATTGGCTTGCAAGGTGAATTCTTTGAGGATGGTAGAGAACCGGATCGTGAAGCGACCGCAGAAGAATTGAAGATGTTGTAATGCAATGCTCAAGCTTGTGATATTCTCTTCAATGGATTGTGTCCCGAAGAATTCAACAAAATCAGCCACCTTGAGAATCCAAAGAAAATTTGGGATACTTTGGTTGATATGCACGAAGGTACCGAGTTCGTCAAGGAATCCAAGTTGGATGTGCTTCAAAGTCAACTTGAAAAGTTCAAGATGAAGGATGGTGAAGGAGTCGCCAAAATATACTCTAGGATTGCTCTCATCACAAATGAGATTGTCGGCTTAGGAAGTGAAGAGATGACCGACAAATTCATCATCAAGAAGATCCTTAGAGCTTTGGATGGCAAATATGATACTGTGTGCACATTTATCCAAATGATGCCAAATTACAAAGATCGCAAGCCCACAAAAGTCATTTGTAGAATTGGTCCTCATGAGATGTCACTCGCGTCATTTTTTCACTTAGGACTGGTTTGCAAGCTTTTCACTTGGCCGGCAAGCTTTCACGTTGGCAAGCTTTTCACATCGACGAGCTTTCCACGCCGGCAAGCTTTTCACTTGGCCAGCAAGCTTCCACACCGGCAATCATTTCATTCGGTCGGCAAGCTTTTCACTTGACCGACAATCTTTTCACTCGGCCGGCGAGCTTTTCACCATCCAGCTTCATTTAGCCGGGAAAGGCCGAATAGCTCACGTGACCTATCAGACACCACCTAGGTGGGTGTCTGGTCCCTCGCTTCATTTTTTCACTTAGGACCGGTTTGCAGTGTTGCCTCTAAATTTTGCATCCGAACTCGAATTGGGATGAGTTTTATATCAAAACCAACCAATTCGACAAGACAAAGATGATTCATGTAGAACATGTTTTCATATGAGGCCGTCTTGGGGTGTAATCAATCAAACAATGATTAGAACATAAAATTTTAGAACTTTGAACACAATTTCGGCTCCTAAGATGAGGTCGGATGGTGATGACCCAAACATCAAAGTTGCTCAATTTGATGATACAAAACTTCTTCATTTTGAAACCCTTTTCATTTGAGGCCATCTTAATTTCATTTCGTACCATGCCAAAATCAGGTGTCAACACATGCCCTCTATTTTTTGGCAAAGCTTGCATGCCGAAAAATAATTTGCAATGTATTTGTCCTAAGGATGATGTCAATACTCCATCGGTCAGTTATATGCTTTAGGGCGATAATGATGTATCGGCCATTTAGATCAGCAACAAAATGCAGCTAACCGGATGTATGATGATGTGGTAAAACCCTTTCATGACGTAAGAAATTATATTGCATCCATGGATCAGAATAAGCCCATGGGAGGTAACCAATCATACCTGAGGATGAATACCATGGCATCGGCGTCAATGGCATAGTTGAAGAATGTGGATAATGTGTGGACCGAAGATGTTGAAACCTTCGGCTTGGTTGTTCATAGCATTCACTCTTCTCTTTCTTCAGCTTTCCTGCACTTCTTGCAATGGAAGCTTGCATATCATTCTTGTTTTGAATGTTTCCTTTGGGAACCCATGCCATGTTCCTCTTTTCCAGCTCTTGTGCACTTAGTTTTTCTAATTTCTTCCTTTGCCAATACGATAAGCGGAGTGGGCACCCCGGCTGTGATTTTTTTTTGAAGCAATGGCAATTCTTGTTTTACCTTGTGCACTCTCAACTTCTTTTCTTCAGATTTGGCACTTTGAGTCTTAACAATTGATTGCTTCATCTCATTGATTTTCATAGCCAATGTCAACACTTTAATTGGCTCTTTATCCTTTAAGATCAAATCTGAAGTAGCACACTTACGACCATCTTTTTTGACGCGATAGACTTGCTCAACCACCTCCTTATTCTTCCTTGTGTTTCAGACCAATTTTTTTTAGTTTAACGATCTTTAACATATGATTGTTTATTGAATGTGGGATTTTTTCGAGGTGCATGATCTTTGTGAGATAGTCTAAAATAAGATGGAAAATGAGCACTCGAATCATACCTGTCCCATGATGAATATGGACAAAAATTAGCATAGGGAGGTATCCATGGCATTGGCATTGGCAGCCCAAAATATGGATATGAATATGATGTATTGAAATTTCCCCTTTTCCAATACCGTTCTTCAGATTTGCGCGTAGGGATTGATCTTGATGCTTTCGAATTACTTGGCCGACAAACACTCTTCTCCTCACTTATCATCTGATATTTTTACAATAGCTGTGTGAAAGTGACTTTCGGATTTTTACCTTTGTGCTTACCAGGGCCTTTGCTTTCTTTGCTTGTGTTCACATCAATCTTGGATTTTCATGTTGCCCCCCAGTACTTGGCGTCTTTATCGCAACTTTGATGGAATTTTCGCCCTCAGGAATATTAATTAACATTGTGCTCTTGAAAAACTTCCTTACTTGGAAGCTTGATCCCATCATCCACAGTTTTACCTTCTCATGTCTTAATGAATCGGTTTGAAGAAGCTGATGCAAAAACTCTTTGCCACCAGGACCAATCGGAATAGACTCGTCATCCCTTGGTGTTTCAGCAAATCTTAGTCGTCCTTTATCAATGGATGATTTAACAACTTGATGAAACATGTTGCAATCCTCAAAATTATGTTTGAACGAATCATGCAACTTACAATACATTCGTCCTTGGAATGATGGCTTAACATGGTGATCAAGATGAAGGAAATATGCCCTAGAGGCAATAATAAAGTTGTTATTTATATTTCCTTATATCATGATAAATGTTTATTATTCATGCTAGAATTGTATTAACCGAAAACTTGATACATGTGTGGATACATAGACAAAACACAGTGTCCCTAGTAAGCCTCTACTAGACTAGCTCGTTAATCAAAGATGGTTAAGTTTCCTGACCATAAACATGTGTTGTCATTTGATGAACGAGATCACATCATTAGGAGAATGATGTGATGGACAAGACCCATGCGTTAGCTTAGCATAATGATCATTAAGTTTTATTGCTATTGCTTTCTTCATGACTTATACATATTCCTTTAACTATGAGATTATGCAACTCCCAAATACCGGAGGAACACCTTGTGTGCTATCAAACGTCACAACGTAACTGGGTGATTATAAAGATGCTCTACAGGTATCTCTGAAGGTGTTTGTTCCGATGGCATAGATCGAGATTAGGATTTGTCACTCCGAGTATCGGTGAGGTATCTCTGGGCCCTCTCAGTAATGCACATCATAATAAGCCTTGCAAGCAATGTGACTAATGAGTTAGTTGCGGGATGATGTATTGCGGAACGAGTAATGAGACTTGCTGGTAACGATATTGAACTAGGTATGAAGATACCGATGGTCGAATCTCGGGCAAGTAACATATCGATGACAAAGGGAATAATGTATGTTGTCATTACGGTACGACCGATAAAGATCTTCGTAGAATATTTGGGAACCAATATGAGCATCCAGGTTCCGCTGTTGGTTATTGACCGGAGAGGTGTCTCGGTCATGTCTACATAGTTCTCGAACCCGTAGGGTCCGCACGCTTAACGTTCGATGATGATTTTGTATTATATGAGTTATGTGATTTGGTAACTGTATGTTGTTCGGAGTCCCGCATGAGATCACGAACATGACGAGGAGTCTCGAAATGCTCGAGAGGTAAAGATTCATATATAGGACGATGATATTCGGACACCGGAAGTGTTTTGGGGGTATCGGGTACATATCGGGTTACCGGAAGGGGTTCCGGGCATCCCCCGGCAACTACATGGGCCTAATGGGCCAAGAAGGGGACAGACCAGCCCCTAGGGGGCTGGTGCACCCCATGTAGGCCGAAATAAGGGGGGAGGAAAGAGGAGAAGAGGGAAAGGAAGGGGAGGGATTCGGCCTCCCCCTTCCTTCTCTCCTCCCTCCTCCTTCCTTCCCCCTCCGGATGAATATGGAAGGGGAGGCCGAATTGGGAGGCGCCCAAGTAGGATTCCTCCTACTTGGGGTGCCCCCTTGGCTGCCTCTCCTCCTCTCCAACCTACATATATATATGGGGGGGCACCGCTAGAACACACAACATTGATTCCTAGCCGTGTGCGGCGGCCCCCTCCATAGTTTACACCTCCGATCATATTCACGTAGTGCTTAGGCGAAGCCCTGCGCGGATCACTTCACCATCACCATCACCACGCCGTCGTGCTGACGAAGCTCTCCCTCGACACTTTGCTAGATCAAGAGTTTGAGGGACGTCATCGAGCTGAACGTGTGCAGAACTCGGAGGTGTCGTACGTTCGGTGCTTGATCGGTCGGAACAAGAAGAAGTTCGACTATATCAACCGCGTTGTCAAACGCTTCCGCTTTTGGGTCTACGAGGGTACGTGGACACACTCTCCCTCTCATTGTTATGCATCTCCTAGATAGATCTTGTGTGTGCATAGGAAATTTTTTGAAATTGCATGCTACGTTTCCCAACGGTGGTATCCGAGCCAGGTCTGTGCGTAGATGATATGCATGAGTAGAACACAAAGAGTTGTGGGTGGTGATCGTCATACTGCTTACCACCAATTTCTTATTTTGATTCGGTGGTATTGTTGGATGAAGCGGCCTGGACCAACCTTACATGACCACGTTCATGAGACCGGTTCCACCGACAGACATGCAACTAGTTTTGCATAATTGTGGCTGGCGGGTGTCTGTTTCTCCAACTTTTGTTGAATCAAATTTGACTGTGGCCGGTCCTTGTTGAAGGTTAAAACAGGAAACTTGATAAATCACCATTGTGGTTTTGATGCGTAGGTAAGAACGGTTCTTACTAGAAGCCCGTAGCAGCCACGTAAAACTTGCAACAACAAAGTAGAGGACGTCTAACTTTTTTTTGCAGGGCATGTTGTGATGTGATATGGTCAAGACATGATGTGATATACGTTATTGTATGAGATGATCATGTTTTGTAAAAGTTGTCCATAGCTGGTAGGAGCTTTATGGTTGTTGCTTTATTGTATGAAATGCAAACGCCATGTAATTGCTTTACTTTATCACTATGCTCTAGCGATAGTTGTAGAAGCAATAGTTGGTGAGACGACTGTCGGTGTCAAAACCAGCAGATCTCGGGTAGGGAGTCCCGAACTGTGCGTCTAAGGATCAAAGGTAACAGGAGGCAGGGGACACAATGTTTACCCAGGTTCGGGCCCTCTTGATGGAGGTAAGACCCTACTTCCTGCTTGATTGACTTTGATGAGTATAGGGGTTACAAGAGTTGATCTACCTCGAGATCGTAATGGCTAAACCCTAGATGTCTAGCCTGTATGATTATGATTATGATTGCCTCTACGGACTAAACCTTCCGGTTTATATAGACACCGGAGGGGGCTAGGGTTGTACAAAGTCGGTTTACAGAGAAAGGAATCTTCATATCCGCACCTCAAGCTTGCCTTCCACGCCAAGGAGAGTCCCATCCGGACATGGGGGAAAGCCTTCCATCTTGTATCTTCACGGCCCATGAGTCCGGCCCATGTCGCATAGCCCGGACGCCCGAGGACCTCGTAATCCAAGACTCCCTCAGTAGCCCCTGGACCTGGCTTCAATGACGATGTATCCGGCGCGCGGACTGTCTTCGGCATTGCAAGGCGGGTTCCTCCTCCGAACACTTCAAAGCAGTTGACTACCAGAACTGAGTCCGGCCTTGCGCAATAACCACAACCCTCCACCGCTAGGGTATAATACTTAATAAAAAGCAGAACACGTCATTTACTTACATTCCACGGGCGAGATGTCACATCTAGCCTTCCCATCACTTTGAATCGTTTCTCCCGTTTCGCCTTTCAAGACGCAGTCTCCGGTGACACCTCTTGTCAAAGCAAAAGATCGTGTCCCTTTATTACGTGATTCCCATCAATACAGGCTTGGGTAATCCAACCGAGCCGTTCGCATGACCCCTTGGGAGTCGGCGAGTTTTAATGCTTGTGGGGGACGCTCTATATTCACTGCCTTTATAAGGGATAAGAATCCATCCTTTTCACCCCATGCCTTCTTCTTCCTCAGCCCATCTGCCCTCGAGCTCCAGTGCCCAAGCTTCGACACCTACCGTCCCCAGAAAACACTCTAGCCATGTCCGGATCCGGAGCAAAGGGTAGGTGGATGGCCTCCTCCGTCACGGAGGGGAACACCAAGGAGCTCCGAGAAGCGGGGTATTTAGCCAAGGAAATCGCCCACCAGCTCTCAGCCAAGAAGCAGATCATCCCTACTCCGGAGCCCCACGAGAGGGTAGTTTTTATTCCTCATTTCCTTCACAGATTGGCGTTTCCCCTCCATCCTTTCGTCTGCAGCCTTATGTTTTACTACGGGCTGGATTTCCATGATCTAGCCCCAAATTCCTTCCTCAATATTTCGGCGTTCATCGTCGTGTGTGAGGCATTCCTCTGCATCTCTCCCCAGTTCGGCCTATGGCTCAAGGTCTTCAATGTGAAGCCCAAATTGGTGGATGGTCAACACGAGGAGTGTGGCGGCGCCATGGTGAGCAAGCTCCCCAACATCACTTGGCCCTAAGGCCCATTTGTGGAGACTGTGAAGGGGTGGGAGCAGGAGTGGTTCTATGACATGGAACCCCGCGCCTCCACATGGGCCGCTTCTCCCGAGTTCAAGTCCGGGCCCCCAATGCGGCTTACGTCCTGGCCCAATAAGGGCTTGGACTGGGTGTCGTCCGACGAGGTGACGATGCTGCAGAAGTGCATCAAGAGTATGGTGCACAAGAATACAAGTCTCGCCAGCGTGATCTAGGTGATGCTCTTTCGCCGGATTCTCCCCTGCCAAAGCCGGACTCAGCATATGTGGGAGTTTGACCCGGCAGGTCCCCGGACCCTTCAGCGGTTCTTCAGCACGAAGACATGTGGAAGCTGTTGTTGAAGACCCAAAAGACATGGCCGAAAACAACCGACGACCTTGGCCTCGACTGCACTCACGCAGCGTCTCCCGTAAGTTTTTACAATAACCTCATTACTTTTAAATCCAAGGGGCATGCTTAAGCTTTCCATTCTTCTCGCAGGGCTGGACAAAGAAGGCAAAGCGGATTCACTGTCCGGCTCCGCTACCCAAAGACCCAACCATTCCTATGTTAACGAGGATGCTGGTTCCGGCGCCATATCAGGCACCGGAAATGAAGGCCAAGGAGGCCAAAAGCGGCCTCCGCCGTAATGATGCTTCGGATGTAGTGTCCGAAGATACCGAGACTCACTCCTCCCCTGACGAAGATGAAGGGGAGGAGGAAGAGAGCAACTCTCCCCTTTAGGGGGGGAAAGAAGAAAAGGGGGCTTCCGTGGATCTGGAGGCAGAGGCGTCCAAGAAAGGGAGAATCTCTCTCACGGATGACTCCGCATCGGACGCCGATGAGTGGCGCCCCAGGCCGAAGCCCCTGGCCGAAGCGTAAGTACCCCCAAAGGCACTTGTACTTATATATCTGTCCGGCCTTCTGCCTTATGATTTTAATATACTAAATTTCGTGTTGCAGTCCGTCTCACGTCCTCCCCCAGCAATCCTCATCTTTGGGGAATTCACTGGATCCGAACGTTATGGATAGCGGGTTGCCTCCGCCGGCCTCCTCCCCCAACGCTACGAACATTGCCGAAAGTGTTGTCACGAAAGGCCCTTCCGGGCCAGGGAGGTGCGGTTAGCCGCCAAGGTGGCGCCAGAGGGCGATATCCCTGCTGCCGATAACATGGGGGAATCGACCCCCATGGAGACTGACGATGGGGGCCAAGCCCAATTCGGCCCCCAACCGAATATTATTCCTGAGACCCATACGGCTCCGGGATCAGGTGAGCAACCTCCTTCGAAAGAAGGGGGTGCGAAAATTCCACCGGCGACCTCTGTCAATCCGGAGGCGCCGGATACTCTGATGGAAGCACTTCAGAGCGCCATCATTGTAGAAGAACATCGTACCCTTATGGGTACGGTGGTTGAAAGGGTTCGGTCCGCCAAAAGCGGGTTGAACGAGGCCTACACTAGCCTTAGAGGCTTTGAGGTATGTAATATAATGCCTTTTGGCTATATAAGAAAAATATCTGTGTATAGATAGTAGCCCTTGAGACTTTGTTTGGCATTCACAAAGAAAGGCCGAACAGAGGATCTAATGACTCATACAGGGTATTAACATACATATCTATTTGAACTGAACAGGCTGCGATGCAGGCATCGGCTACCCATGCCGTCGGAGCGTCCGAGCTGAGGCGGAAGTTAGCGGAAAAGCAAGGTATGTGATACCAAAAACGCTTTTGGATTTAATATCAGCAATAATTTGTCGTCTGAATGAGTCGTATAACTGTACTCATAGCTGATGCGTCTGAGGTCGATACCCTCAAGAGCGCGCTGGCCGAGGCCAAGAAAGATGCAGAGGAGGAACGAGCCGCCCGCCTAAAACGACTCAAGGGTGTCCGAAGTCCAACAAGAGCTTAAGGATGCTATAAGCAAATGTGACTCCTTAGAGCACCAAGTTTTGGATCAAAAATACGAACTTGCTAAGGCCCTCCAAAGTGCTCAGGAGGCCCGGACTGAAGCCCAAAACGCCTGCCGGGAGATCCAGGAGGCGAAGAAAATTGCGGTTGGAAAGGCCTTTAATATGTAGAGCAGATTTTTGAGGGAGAAATACATCTTACTGACCGAGGGTTGGAGTTCTCCAGGAGCGTTTGCGGATTTTCCCTAGAGTGTTGCTGATGTTGCGGAGTTCTTCCGAGCCGAAGAGGGGAGCTCAACAGAGAAACTGTTCTGGTCACAATACCTTGCGCCAGAGCATCCAATGCCCCTCAGCGATCAGCTGAAACAGCTGATCAAACTGCATAGGATGGCCGAGTTGGCTATGAAGGATTTTATAATCCGTCTATGGCCTGCCGAATCCATACCTAGCAGCTACTTCGGGCTCATGAAGCGGCTGGTCAATGCCTGCCCCCGACTTGACGCCATGAAGCGATCGGCCTGCATCGAAGGTGCGCGGATGGCCTTCGCCCGCGTCAAGGTGCAGTGGGCAAAGATGAATGTCGTCAAGCTCGTGATCGAGGGACCGCCTACAGGCAAAGAGCATCGCACACCGGAGCGGTATTTCGATGATGTCCTAGAAGGATCCCGAATTGTAGAGGGCCAGTGTTCAAAGGACATCATTTTTGAATGAATGTGTCTATGTTGTCCGATCCTGTATTATGAAACAAGGCTTATGTATGATATATTGCTTGTTTTATTTTAAAATATTTCCTCCTGTGCGGCCGTTTATGATATCTGAGAGTTGGCCAGTCGTCAGCTTCAGCCCCCACATAGGTAGTACGGCGGTGTTCGGGATAGTACCTAAACACACTTGACCCAACAATTTGGTCCGTGAAGGAGGTGTTAGTACGGCGAACTAGGAAATTGGACTATGTGGCTTTATCGCTCTCACTTAGCCATGGGAGTTTTATAATAGGTGCAGCCCCTAGTGTTGTTCGATTATCCGAACTTGGGTGTTGTGGGTGTCCAGCCGGGTAAAGGCCGGCCGACCGCGTAATGCGGAAAAGAGACCGCAAGATATTTATACGTAGTCACGGAATAATTGACCAGCTCTCGCCGCATCATGACAGTCAGTTTTCGGCTTTCTCTACTAAGGTGTTTGTCCGGATGAACCAAAAACACAATCGCATAGTTCTCCCTTTACTACCTTGGCCGAACAGGCGGAATGTAAGGTAGTAACCACAGGAGCCGGGCAACCCAACTATTGACCAAAGACATGATTCGGAGCCGATGCATATAATGCTATATTCGGGACGCCGGATTGCATTGTGAAACTGTTCGGACTTTGTTTGGTATTTTTTTTAAATGTACGTGGCTCAATAGAGCCCCTGGCGATTTAAGTCGTACCGAGGTGTACATGATAATCGGAAAAAAGAGGAGGGAAACACAGATTAAGAGATAAGCCAATGCCATATTGGTTGGGCTAGAAACTGTTTCCATTATAGTCTGATTGATATGTCAAAACATATTGGTACAACTAGTGCAGTAAGCAACAAGGCTTTTTTTTGAATATTTACTGTGGAGCAAAGCTCCATAGCCCTTTATTAATAAAAGAACAAGGTATCAACTGTACAAGCTAGAGGAAATTACAAGGGTTAAAAGGAAAAAACAAAACCTACCTACCTGAAGCTAAGTGAGAGAGTTAAGTCATGTACAAAATTACATCGCTAAGCAGCAAAGGTTGCATTTTCTCCTCTGAAAGTCCTTCCATTCCTGAGGATCCATATATTCCAAGCTGCAGTGAGCACAACTTCAAAGAAGAAAGGATGCTTAAATATTGATCTTGCATGCTGGATACATTGCTGAATCTCGGAGCCCCTGGTCAAATCAATGGAAATATAATTCCACACTCTGCGACTGAAGTTACAGTTGAAGAACAAGTGCAACCTATCCTCATAGACAAATTCATTGCAGATAACATGGAGATTGTCATCCAAAGGTGATCTACAATGCCTACGAATTAACAAGTCCTTGGTGTTGAGTCTATCAAAGAATAACAACCAACCAAAGACTTTGATCTTCATGGTGCACTTGCTATCCCACAACCACTTGCATGGCAAGATAGTTGGCAAATGAGAGTGCATGAGAGTGTAAAAGCTCTTGCAGAGTAGCCACCAGATTTCCTAGGCCATATCCAAATATCTGGCAGTGTGATGTCCCTGTGTAAGTCCAGGATCCAAGCTTCCAGAACTTGCAACTCCAAAGCAACCTCATGTGACAGTGGCAAGAAGAACATTGAATAGAAATCCTGAGATATTAGGAATTCATGCATAGAGAGTTTGTCATTAATAACAAAGGAGAAAAGCCTCGGTAATCTCCAGCACAGAGGTCTGGAAGAGCCACCAATTAGCCAAGCATCAGACCAAAAAAGGGCAGAGTCTCCCATATTGATGTGTACTGAGGAAATAGCAGTATATGCATCAGAAAGCTTGAGGATATCTCTCCACCAAAATGAACCGGCTGGGGGTGTAGCATGTGGGATACCATCAGCATAATAACTATTCCAGATCAATGTTACCCATGGTATATCAGCCTTATTGAAGAATTTGTGGAGATGCTTGAGGAGGAGACCCTTATTTTGGATATGCAAATTAATCACCCCAAGCCCTCCTTTTTCCTTTGGCCTGCAAACCAGATCCCATGCAGCCAAAGATTGCTTTGGTGCCTCACTGTTTCCTCTCCACAAGCACTGTCTAAAAATCCTGTCCAGTTGCTTAATAATGCCAGGTGGGAGTTGTAAACTGCAGAGGAAATATATGGGCATAGATGTAAAGACAGAAGTTAACAACTGCAACCTGGAGCCTTGATTTAACATGGAGGAACTAGCTGTCAATCTCCTTTCCAAAGCATCAACTAAGGGCATAAAATCCACAATTCTGGGCCTGGTAGTACCAAGTGGCAAACCCAGATAAGTAAGTGGGAGCTGACCAATTTTGCATCCAAGCAGATCGGCTAATCTGGCAGCTTCCACCTCATCAATATTTAAAGGAATCATGGAAGATTTGCAAATTTGACTTTGAGCCCAGTGGATTGTTGAAAGGTAAGCAACATATTTTTAAGAGCAACCAACTCCTCATCTCTGGCAGACAAGAAAATGACAGTGTCATCAGCATACAACAAGGCTATTTTACATGCCGAGTACAAGGGAAAGCTGCGTGCGGGTCCTGCAAGCGGACGAGGTGGTTTTTAAAGACCCTTTAAATACTCTGCCATGCTTATGCGCTGCTTTTCTCCTTGGTGTATTGTCCTTCGAGAGGATCATCGCTTGGTGTTGTCATGATAGGCCTCGAAAAGAGGCGTAGGCACCGTTGAAAAGGTGACATGGGTTGTAAGGAACCTGGAAAAAATAAAAATATAAGTAAAAAGGGAAAATATAAGTGTCCGGATATGGGCTAGCCGTATTGTGGACTTTATCTTTATGATGCCTCCATCTTTGCCCATGGTATCTTTAGTGCGTAGTTATGTATGCGTGGCGCATGGTCTGCAATTCGGTTGGAGCTGAGATGGAGGCCGGATTGCTAATCGAGCTCCTGACGAGATGGGCTGCCGCCCTGCGGTGTAGTCCGGGCTCGTTTAATAGTGTCCGGGGGCTTGGCCGCCGACGTAGTATTTGGCCGGATAAGGCCACCCTGTACTTCCGCTGCCAAGGCCGCGGTGTGCTCCTCAGTACGGAGGGAGCGTTCCATGTTTCCATTGACTGTTATAACGCCGCGTGGTCCGGGCATCTTGAGTTTGTGATAAGCATAGTGCAGGACCGCATTGAAGCGAGCGAACACGGTTCGTCCGAGCAGTGTGTGATAGCCACTGCGGAAGGGGACGATGTCGAAGATCAAGTCTTCGCTTCGGAAGTTGTTCGGCGAACCGAAGATGACCTCCAATGTGATTGAGCCCGTGCAGCTGGCCTCCACACCAGGTATTACTCCTTTAAAGGTAGTTTTGGCGGGCTTGATCCTTGACGGATCAATACCCATCTTGCAGACTGTATCCTGATAGAGCAGGTTAAGGCTGCTGCCACCGTCCATGAGGACTCGCGTAAGGTGGAATCCATCGATGATTGGGTCGAGGACTAGTGCGGCCGAACCTCCATGACGGATACTGGTTGGATGGTCTCTATGATCAAAAGAGATAGGACAGGCTGACCATGGGTTGAGTTTAGGGGTGACTGGCATTATCGCGTAGACGTCCCTTAGCGCGTGTTTGCGCTCCCGGTTGGGGATGTGGGTGACGTATATCATATTCACCGTTTTGACTTCGAGGGAAAATTTCTTCTGACCCCCTGTTTTCGGTGGACGAGGCTCCTCCTCGTCGTCCTCGCTGGGTGACCCTTTCTCCTTATGTTCGGTATTTAACTTACCGGCCTGTTTAAAGACCCAACAACTTCGGTTGGTGTGATTGGCAGGCTTGTCGAGGGTGCCGTGAATCTGGCAGGGTCGATCGAGTATTCGGTGCTAGCTGGATAAGCCCTCTCTGTTTCTTTTGAATGGCTTCTTCCGCTGACCGGGCTTAGAGCCGCTGAATCCGGCGTTGACCGTCATGTCTTCGGTATTGTCATTATTGCTGCGGCGCTTGTGTTTGTTGTGTCGGGGCCTGCCATTGCTATTCCTGGGTTCGGAAGTGCCAGGTTCGCTTGCGCTGTTATTGCTACGGTCTAGCCAGCTATCTTCGCCCACGTAAAAGCGGGTCATGAGTGCTATGAGGGCTGCCATAGATTTTGGCTTCTCTTGGCCAAGGTGTCGGGCAAGCCATTTGTCGCGGATGCTATGTTTAAAGGCCGCTAGGGCTTCGGCATCCGGACAGTCGACAATTTGGTTCTTTTTAATTAGGAACCTGGTCCAGAATTTCCTGGCCGACTCTGCGGGCTGCTAGACTATATGACTTAGGTCATCGGTGTCCGGAGGCCGGATATAAGTGCCCGGGAAGTTGTCTCTAAAGGCATTTTCCAAGTCTTCCCAGCTTCCTATAGAGTTTTCTGGGAGGCTGTTTAACCAGTGCCGGGCTGGCCCCTTAAGTTTTAGGGGGAGGTATTTGATGGCGTGTAGATCGTCACCGTGTGCCATGTGAATGTGGAGAAGGAAGTCTTCAATACATACCGCGGGATCTGTGGTGCCATCATATGATTCAATGTTCACGGGTTTAAACCCTTCTGGGAACTAGTGCTCCACCACCTCATCGGTGAAGCATAGGGGGTGTGCGGCACCTCTGTATCGGGCCATGTCACGACGCAGTTCGGATGAAGTCTGTATGCGGTTTTAGGTCCTGGCATGGTTATGCTTGTCGCGGCAGGCTTGATAGCTGTCCTCACGTGCCGGGGCACGCCCCCGTGATCCGTAGATTGATCTGGTCTGACCTGCTCTATTTTCAAGGTCCTGTCGTAGGTCATATGTGTATCCCTGAGCTGTTGTTTCTCTGCTTTTACGGCGAGGTGGCGTGGGCAGGTGTTCGGCTTGAGTTGTCGTTCTGTCTCGGCCACGTGGTTGTCGGTCAGGTCCGTCAGCCGTGTTACACGCGGGTGGTATGGGCTCCCGCGCGTCATCGTCGAATTGGGGTAGCAGCTTACGCTTCGGGTAGCTCTTTGTTGGACGTTCAAGGCTGTATTCTTCGGCTGCCAGGACATTAGTCCATCTGTCGTTGAGCAGATCTTCGTTAGCTTGAAGGTGCTACTGCTTCTTTTTTAGGCTTCTTACCGTGGCTATTAGACGGTGCTTAAAGCGCTCTTGTTCAAGGGGTTCCTCAGGCACGATAAAGTGTTCGTCGCCGAGGCTCATGTCGTCTTCGGAGAGAGGTAGATAGTTACTATCCTCCGAGTCTTCGTTCCCTGCTTGCTCGTCGGGGCCAACTTGCCTGTCCTCTCGATCATCCTGTTCGGATGTTGGTTCGATGGGGTCTTCTTGGTCTTCGGCATTCTCTGGAGTATCATTGTCTCTGGTGCCGGTATTGCTATCTTTTCCGCGACGCGATTTAGAGCGGCGCCGCTGACGTCAATGCTTCGGTGGTATCTCAGGAGGTTCATCCTCGACTGGGGCCTTCTCATCATCGCCATCGCCTTCTTTAGGTGTGTCCACCATGTATACTTCGTATGAGGAAGTGGCCGTCCAGTGTCCGGTGAACGGCGGGTTTTGGGCCTGCTACTCTCTGGCATCGTCGTCCATACCGTCAATTTCTTCGGAGGCGTAGTCGAGCATGTCGGTTAGATCCTCGACAGTGGCTATAAAGTGGGTGGTGGGTGGGAAGTAAAGTTCCCTATTCTCAGCCCCTAGTCTGGGTTGGGCGCAATTCAGAAGCGGTTCCTTTGTGATGGCGAGGGATCGCATTAAGTCCAGAGCCTCATTTAAGAGCGAGGTTTGGGCAGAGGCCAAAGTTCCCTGGCCGAGCTTGCATGATGCGGATTTCGAGGGTTCAGAGCTAATGTCCAGAGAAGAGCCCGGCTTTGGGATGACTGCCGGTGGCGCTATCCTCTCCTGTTTCCCGGTGTTGGGATCTATAGCCACAGAGAGTCCGGCGGGCTCTAGTCTCCTGTCTTCGGACCTGGTGACGCGCTCCGGATCTGAGGCCGGAGCGGTGGTTGGAGCCGCGAACCCTTGGAAGATCAAGTCTCCTCAGATATCAGTGACATAGTTCAGATTTCCAAAACTGATCTGATGACCAGGGGCGTAGCAGTCGATCTGCTCCAGGTGGCCAACCGAGTTGGCCCGCACTGCGAAGCCGCCGAACACGAAGATCTGGCCGGGGAGGAAAACCTCGTTCCCAGCAGCATTGTTGTAGATGATCAATGGAGCCATCGAGCCTTTCGACGACGGCACAGTGGAACTCTCAATGAAAGCACCAATGTCGGTGTCAAAACCGGCAGATCTCGGGTAGGGGGTCCCGAACTGTGCTTCTAAGGATCGAAGGTAACAGGAGGCAGGAGACACAATGTTTACCCAGGTTCAGGCCCTCTTGATGGAGGTAATACCCTACTTCCTGCTTGATTGACTTTGATAAGCATAGGGGTTACAAGAGTTGATCTACCTCAAGATCGTAATGGCTAAACCCTAGATGTCTAGCCTGTATGATTATGATTGCCTCTACGGACTAAACCCTCCGGTTTATATAGACACCGGAGGGGGCTAGGGTTGTACAAAGTTGGTTTACAGAGAAAGGAATCTTCATATCCACACGCCAAGCTTGCCTTCCACGCCAAGGAGAGTACCATCCGGACACGTGGGAAAGCCTTCCATCTTGTATCTTCACGGCCCATGAGTCCAGCCCATGTCGCATAGCCCGGACGCCCGAGGACCCCGTAATCCAAGACTCCCTCAATGACCACGACGCTATGATTGAGATCAAGGTGTCAAGCCGGTTACGATGGAGATCATGACGATGCTTTGGAGATGGAGATCAAAGGCACAAGATGATGATGGCCATATCATGTCACATATTTTGATTGCATGTGATGTTTATCTTTTATGCATCTTTTTTTTTCTTAGTACGGCGGTAGCATAATAAGATGATCCCTTACTAAAATTTCAAGGTATAAGTGTTCTTCCTGAGTATGCACCGTTGCGACAGTTCGTCGTGCTAAGACACCACGTGATGATCGGGTGTGATAGGCTCTACGTTCACATACAATGGGTGCAAGACAGTTTTGCACATGCGGAATACTCAGGTTAAACTTGATGAGCCTAGCATGTACAGACATGGCCTCGGAACACTGGAGACCGAAAGGTCGAACGTGAATCATATAGTAGATATGATCAACATAGAGATGTTCACCATTGATGACTACTCCATCTCACGTGATGATCGGACCTGGTTTAGTTGATTTGGATCACGTGACCATTTAGATGACTCAAGGGATGTCTATCTAAGTGGGAGTTCTTAAGTAATATGATTAATTGAACTTAATTGGTCATGAACTTAGTCCTAATAGTATTTACATATCTATGTTGTAGATCAATAGCTCGCGTTGTAGCTCGCCTATGTTTTTGATATGTTCCTAGAGAAAACTAAGATTAAAGATGATAGTAGCAATGATGCGGAATGGGTCCGTGATCTGAGGATTATCCTCATTACTGCACTGAAGAATTATATCCTTGATGCACCGCTAGGTGACAGACCTATTGCAGGAGCAGATGCAGACGTTATGAACATTTGACAAGCTCGGTATGATGACTACTTGATAGTTTAGTGCACCATGCTTTCCGGCTTAGAACCGGGACTTCAAAAATGTTTTGAACCCAATGGAGCATATGAGATGTTCCAAGAGCTGAAAATGATATTTTAGACTCATGCCCGTGTTAAGAGGTATGAGACCTCTAACAAGTACTTTGCCTACAAGATGGAGGAGAATAGCTCAACTAGTGAGCATGTGCTCAGAATGTCTGGGTACTACAATCGCTTGAATCAAGTGGGAGTTAATCTTCCAGATAAGATAGTGATTGACAGAGTTCTCTAGTCACTGTCACCAAGTTACTAGAACTTCGTGATGAACTATAATATGCAAGGGATAACGAAAATGATTCCCAAGCTCTTTGCGATGGTGAAATCGGTGAAGGTAGAAATCAAGAAATAGCATCAAGTGTTGATGATTAACAAGACCACTAGTTTCAAGAAAAAGGGCAAAGGGAAAGAAAGGGAACTTCAAGAAGAATGGCAAGCAAGTTGCTACTCTCGTGAAGAAGCCCAAAGCTGGACCTAAGCCTGAAACTGAGTGCTTCTACTGCAAAGGGATTGTTCACTGGAAGCGGAACTGCCCCAACTATTTGGCGGATAAGAAGGATGGCAAAGTGAACAAAGGTATATTTGATATACAGATTATTGATGTGTACTTTACTAGTGTTCATAGCAACCCCTGGGTATTTGATACCGGTTCAGTTGCTAAGATTAGTAACTCGAAACGGGAGTTACAGAATGAATAGAGACTATTTAAGGACGAGGTGACGATGTGTGTTGGAGGTAATTCCAAGGTTGATACGATCAACATCGCACACTCCGTCTACCTTCGGGATTAGTGTTGCACCTAAATAAATGTTATTTGGTGCTTGCATTGAGCATGAATATAATTGGATCATTGTTAGTGCATCTAGTGCCCCTTAGTGATTTTGGTGTATTGAAGACTTATAGGTTAAGGGACTAATGTGTTTGTGAGTGTACACAGGTCTATAAGTCTCTGAGGAGTTTGATATTTAAAGAGAAATTCAAGCCCTAAAAATGAATGTCTTCAACTGAAGACTTTGGCTATCTTAAGACTTTGATAGTGAAGAATTTGGTGTGACCGTGAAGACATAATATTCATGCGAGGAATATGAAGCATGAAGACTTTTGTTTTCGTAGTTTCGTTTTTCTCTTTCTTGAGTCATAGGAAACACCGTACTATTAAAGGGGGTCGAGGTAAAACTAAGGAAACGTTTCCAAGTGATGCTCATCTCAAAATCCTACACCTACCCAATGCTTTCGAGTGAAGCCATTGGAAATCTCATAAAGTTCAGTCAATTTCTTCAGTGACAGAGATGAAGATCTTCTGGTCTCTGAGGAATTTGTTCTGACTGAGGAGTTAGGAATTCGCCAGTGCAGATTGCCTACAAGTGAGGAGCATGATAGCCCTGAGAAATTTGATACTCAAATATCCGACCGTTGCTGTGCTATGCGCCAGCTGTCCCAAAATATCTAACGACCTAACGGTCATATCATTGGAGGGCATTTATGTCTAATCATGTTGGGCTGCTCCCTAGGCTATAAATAGCTGCCCCCTACAACCACTAGCTGGTTGGCTGCTCCGAGAGAAACTGACACTTGTCATTGAGAGCATCCCATCCTCCGAGGACTTTGAGCGAAAATCATCAAGTGAGGAAAACCAAAACCCAAACACCTACAAACCCAAAGTGATTGAGCATCACTGAAAAGATTGTTCCTGTGTGGAACCGACGCTTGTTGCCTTTGAGGACTGTGCATCCTTCAGACGGTTAGGCATCAAGGTCTAGAGCATCCAAGAGGAAATTGCGAATCGCCGAGTGACCAAGTTTGTGAAGGTTTGGAAGTCACCTGAAGACTTACCACGAGTGATTGGGCGAGGTCTGTGTGACCTTAGCTCAAGGAGAATATGTTGAGGACTGTGTGTCCTCAGGTTCAAATACCTAGCTGCTCCAACCAGACGTACGACTGTCACAGCAGTTGGAACTGGTCTACTAAATCACTGTCTTCACCGAGCTACTGGTTCTATTTCCTCAACCCTTTCATTTCCTCATTACTGTGTTGTTTTACTTGATCATTTTTGTTTGAAGACTTTGACTGCAGAATTTATCAATTTCCTCAGTCATATTTCTTCAGTCACTTTGTCTTCTGCCTGCTTATCCTGTGTTTACGCTACTTGTACTATGTGCTTGTTTTCATTTCATCATGATGACTTTGCTACTGTTCTGTTATGCTTGCATCTGAGTACTTATTCCGCTGCTTGTCGTTCGTGACTCAGGAATTTCCTCTCCCTGAAATTCCTTCAGTGACGAATTTGTAAAAATCGCCTAGTCACCCCCCTCTAGTCGATATAACGCACTTTCAATTAGTATCAGAGCCAGGTTCTCCCTTGTTCTGTGTGATTTTGGTTTAACCACCTAGAGTTTTAGTTATGTCGACTGCAGGTATGATCAAGGTCTCTACTAGGTGTCCTACCTTCACTGGGACGGACTACCCCTACTGGAAGAATAAGATGTGAATGCATCTTGAGGCAATTGACAATAATCTCTCATACGTTGTGGAAAAGGGCGTTCCCTCTGTCACTCCTACCATCAACGCTGCTGATGTGAAGAGATTCAAGCAACTCGACTCTCAAGCGAAGAACATCATATGTGGACATCTGAGCAAAGGGAAGTATGGCAGAGTGAGTGCTTTGGAGATAGCTAAGCTTATCTGGGATAGGCTGTCCAAGGTCAACGAAGGAGTATCAACATAGCATGACTCTCGAGTTGACGTTCTTCGTAATATCTTCAACCGCTTCAAAAGACTCGACAATGAAAATGTTCGGCAAACCTTCGATCGCCTCACTGACATCTCAAATGAGCTTCAAGCACTTGGTGCCACTGACATCACCGACCATGAGGTGGTGAAGAAATTGCTGAGATCGCTTGATTCTTCATTTGACACTCTTGCACTGATGATACAAGAACGAGGAGACTGCAAGTCACTTGATCCCGCTGATATCCTTGAGAGGTTGAACACTCATGAATTCCAACTTGCTGAGAAGAGAGATCTCTATGGACCGAGCTATGGTAGATCACGCGCTTTGAAGGCCAAGGCAGTCTCTGAATCTGAAGGTGAGGATTCTGGTAGCAGCCTTGGTGATCCTGAAGAACTGAACCAGGAGCTAGCAATGCTCGTGAGGAAATTCCAAAGTTCTCAAGGCGTGGTCGCTTTGGTAAATCCTCAAGAAGTGATGACATTAGATCAGATTCCTCATCCCGTGACTACAAGAAGAGAACTTGCCACAAATGCAAGAAACCTGGTCACTACATTCAAGATTGTCCTCTGTGGGAAAAGGAATCAAAGAAGAAGAAATACAAGGATTACAGTTCTGATGACTCAAAGAAGGAGAAATCTTCAAAGTCCTCATCATCAAAATCCTCAAAGTCTTCATTTCACAAGAAGAGCAGCTCCAAAATGGCTCGGGCATTCATTGGCAAAGAAATGGACTCTGAAGCTGAATCTGAGGAAAATGAGGAAGAGGAGGCATCTGAGGAGTCAGAATTTGGTGTGGCGAGCCTAGCCCATGCTACTGCTTTCGTCAGCAAGTCCATCTTCAACTCTGAGGAAAATGACCTCCCCAACACGGCTGACGACGGCGATGATGACTACGCTCCTACCTATTGCTTCACAGCAAAGGGCACCAAGGTACTCAAATATCCCTCCTCTGAATCAAGTGAGGATGAATCTGATGAAAACTTCAAGCCTAGCTACTCTAAACTTGCTAAGATTGCTATGAAACAACAAAAGGCTTTTGAAAAAGTTCAAAATATGCTAGACAAAAGCGATGACCTATTGGGTGAAGAAATGGATCGCACTCAAACCTTGACTGGTAATCTTCAGAGACTTCAGTCTAAGTTTGACAACCTTCAAAGTCATCATAACACTCTCTTATCTGATCATGAAAAGTTTTCTTATGAATTTCTTCAAAGAAAGCAAGATCTTGAAAAGCTAAGGGAGAGTTGTGAAGATCTTCAGAAGGAACGTGATTCATTGCTTGCTCAACAGATCAGTGCCGCTCAGGAAGAATTCATTCCACCATGTTTGAAATGCATTGAACGTGAATCTGCTAATTCTTCACCTGAAAGTTCAAATGCTTCTATTGCTGCAACTTCTTCAGTTGTCTCTGCTATCACAAATTCCTCATTTGAGGGTGCTACTAGTATCACTGACAATGCAGGGCTGAAGGAATTACATGTGACAGGCATGTACAAAAGCCTCAAAGGGCATCAGGCTCTTTGTGATGTGCTTAAAAAGCAGATACTCAACAGGAACCCTAGGAAAGAGGGTATTGCCTTTGAGAGGAAACTCAATGCTGATGGGACATACTAGAAACCTAAGCAGTACCCAAAACCTCATGGTTTGCTACAAAGGGACCTCTAGTAGATCCATCTACTTTATCTGGCTTTACATGTGAATCTTCATATTCTTCTGATGAGTCATTTGACTCCAACTATAAACTGTTCAAAAATCAGAAATGGTGAAGTATTTGCTAGATATGTTGGCACTAACTGCAGGAACGGCCCCCCTATGAAGAAAATCTGGGTTCCCAAAAGGTGCCTTGAAAGTCTTCAAGTGAATGTAATCATGACACCACTTGTGAAGAATAGGAACCCCAGATCAAATTCTTCATATGGACCAAAGTCTTCATATGGATCCAAATCCTCATATGGATCAAAGTCCTCATATGAACATCATCGTGCTAACACTTCTGTTTCGCAGGAAAGATCTAAGGGCTATGAATATGTGCATTATTCTTCAAATCATTATGTTCATAAGTCCTCGAAGAATTTCTCTGCTTATCCATATGCTTACCCTAACCCCTCTTATGTGAAACAAAGTGGACTGGCTTCTATGCCACCTTTCTCTTATGGAGCTCGCAGAATGATGAACTCTTTGCCACCCCTCCAGATGTGGGTGGTGAAGAAAAAGAACTAATCTCTTATGCAGGGTCAGGTCTCCGGACGAACTTCGTTGTCTGAAGAATTTTCTGGAGACCTGAATATGCTTGATAGGACGCAAGCTAATCATGAAGAAATGAATTTTCATTTCTCACGTCCTCCTATTGCTATATCTGTTATATTGCTTGATGAAATTGACCTGATGAATTTGTTGTCATATTCTTCACTGATGAAGTATATGAGTTCGTAAGTTGCACTAATTCATCTGCAGGATGATCAACCCAAAGCCACTGAGTGGGTCCTAGAAAGTGGATGTACAAATCACATGACTGGTGACAGGAACTTATTGATGGACACTGCTTTATCTCCATCGCGTCTGAAGCATATCACCTACGCTAACAAAGGCAAAAGCAAGGTATTGGGTCTAGGTAAGGTTGCGATCTCAAAGGATCGACACATGGACAAAGTCATGCTTGTCGAGTCCTTAGGATTCAACCTCATGTCTGTCTCAATGCTTTGTGATCTTGATATGGTTGTTGTTTTTGGCAAGTATCGTTGTGTTGTGATCATGAAAGCTGACCATTCCAAAGTCTTCGAAGGCTTTAGGAGAGGAGATCTGTATATTGTTGATTTCTCTACAGGACCACAACCTGCTACTTGTCTACTTGCAAAAGCTTCAGAAGGCTGGCTATGGCATCGACGACTTGGTCATGCTGGCATGAGGAACTTGCACATGCTCGCGAAGAAGAAGCATGTCATTGGCATCGAGCATGTCAAATTCCTCAAGGATCACCTGTGTGGAGCTGTGAAGCTGGAAAGATGCATGACCAAGGCCAAGCATCCCTTCCTCGTCCATTTGAATTGCTTCACATGGATCTCTTTGGCCCTACTCATTATGCCACATTCACCAATGTTGCATCTTTATATGGCTTTGTTATTGTTGATGACTATTCTCGTTACACATGGGTGCATATCGTCACTTACAAATATGAAGTGCAGGAAGTCTTCAAACGATTTTCCTCGAGGGCTTAACCAACTTTGGTGTGAATATCAAGCACATCAGAAATGACAATGGGACCGAGTTCAAGAATACTGGTCTTGATAACTATCTTGATGAACTTGGTATTACTCATGAGTTATCTGCTCCTTATACTCCTCAGCAGAATGGCGTCGTGGAGCGCAAGAATAGGACTCTTGTTGAGATGGCTTGCACTATGCTTGATGAATACAAGACGCCTCGTCACTTTTGGCCTGAGGCAATTGATACTGCGTGCCACATCATCAACAGGGTATATCTTCACAAATTCTTCAAAAAGACCTCATATGAACTCCTCACTGACAAGAAACCCAATGTGAGTTATTTCAAAGTCTTCGGTGCTAAATGTTGGATTAGATATCCTCATCACAATTCTAAATTTGCACCAAAAGCACATGATGGTTTTATGCTTGGTTACGGAAAGGACTCGCACACCTACAGAGTCTTCAACACCGTTCATCACATGTTTGTTGAAATTGTAGATGTGCGGTTCGATGAAACTAATGGCTCGCAAAGAGAGCACCTACCTCCTATGCTAAATGAAAAGTCACCTGAGGAATCCATCAAGTTCAAGGCTACTGAGGATGTCATTCCTACCAAAGAATCTGCTGAAGAAGTCATTCCAGAATGTGAAGAACAGCAAGCTGGTGCACCTGAAGAAAATGGCTCTAAAGAAAATGCTGAGCCAACTCAACGTCGTCAACCAGCTCATCCTCGTGTTGCAAATGAAGCGCAGATTGAGAAAATCATCAGTGACATCAACGCACCAGGTCCTCTCACACGCTCAAAGGCTTCACATTTGTCTAACTTTTGTGGGCACTTTGCTTTGTCTCTATCACAGAGCCCACTAAAGTAGATGAGGCATTTCTGGAGCCTGAGTGGATTCAAGCGATGCAAGAGGAATTACATCTGTTTGAGCTCAACAATGTCTGGGAACTTGTCAAGCGACCAGACCCTCACAAGCACAATATCATCGCCACCAAATGGATCTGCCGCAACAAGCAAGATGAAAATGGCCTTGTGGTGAGGAATAAGGCACGGCTTGTAGCTCAAGGCTACACATAGGTTGAAGGGATTGATTTCGATGGAACTTTTGCACCTGTTGCTAGACTGAGGCTATTCACATATTGCTTGCTTATGCTAACCATCATAATATCATCTTATATCAAATGGATGTGAAAAGTGCATTCCTCAATGGTAAGCTTGAGGAAGAAGTATATGTTGCTCAACCCCCAGGTTTTGAAGATCCAAAGCATCCTGACAAAGTCTTCAGACTCAATAAGGCCCTCTATGGCCTTAAGCAGGCCCCTCGGGCGTGGTATGATACTTTGAAGGAATTCCTCATGAAGAAAGGCTTCAAACCCAGTTCACTTGACCCGGCTCTTCTCACCAAAACCTATGATGATGAATTATTCATGTGCCAAATATATGTTGATGATATTATCTTTGGCTGTACTGACCAACATTATAGTGACGAATTTTCCTATATGATGAGTGAGGAATATCAAATGTCTATGATGGGAGAATTGAAATTCTTCTTAGGTCTTGAAATTCATCAACAGCGCAACGGCATCTTCATATCTCAGGAGAAATACCTCAAGGATGTGTTGAGGAAATTCGGCATGCAAAATTGCAAAGGAGTCAAAATCCCTATGCCCACAAATGGCCATCTATGCACTGATGAAAATGGTATTGACTTTGATCAAAAGTAATACCGCTCCATGATTGGCTCTTTATTGTATTTATGTGCATCTAGGCCAGATATTATGCTTAGTGTTTGCATGTGTACAAGCTACACCGAAGGAATCACACCATAAGGCTGTGAAGCATATTCTTAGATATCTAGTTCACACTCCAACACTTGGATTATAGTCCCAAGGGCTTGGCTTTTGATCTCATAGGATATTCTGACTCTGACTATGCTGGTGATCGTGTGGACCGCAAGTCAACATCAGGCACATGCCATTTCCTTGGACGATCTTTGGTATGTTGGTCCTCAAAGAAACAGAACTGTATATCACTCTCTACTGCTGAAGCTGAGTACATTGTTGCTGGTTCGTCCTGTGCTCAATTGCTATGGATGAAGCAAACCCTCAAGGACTACGGCATCAATGTGAATAATGTGCCACTCTACTGTGACAATGAGAGTGCCATCAAGATTGCTCATAACCCAGTTCAGCACTCGAAGACAAAGCACATCCAGATTCATCATCATTTTCTTCAAGATCATGTTTTAAAGGGGGACATCTCTATCGAGCACGTGAAGACTGAAGAACAGCCAGCTAATATCTTCACAAAGCCCTTGGATGAGAAGAGATTTAGCAAGTTGCGGTGTTAGCTAAATATCTTAGAATCTTCGAATGTCCTTTGAAAAGGACACACATCCTAACACTTATGCAAAATTGATATATTAGATGTGCAACACACGAAGTAACATTTTTCTTCAATCAATGAAGACTAACCCTCTAAGTGTGAAGAAATTAACGAAGAATTTGATTCTCAGAGCCCTACGACAATTGTACGCGGCGTCTGAAATCATCATTCTTATACGGTGGGTCACGCCACCAACAAAAGTTGAAATTCTTCTATTTGAGTTTTTCTGTTTGAATTTCCTCAGTTGTTCAAATTCTTCAACTTTGCATCGTCTTCACTCTTTCCGACCTTGTTCTTCATTGACTATGTATTTATTTGAGTTTCCCGTCCTCTACAGCATTCACTTATTGCTAATTCTTCAAGTTGACTTTTCTGCTAAGTGAGTGTGATCGGACCCTTCCCCCTCTATGCTAAACTCATCCCAGTCTGTTCACAAATTATTCATGTGCGTTCTATTTGAAACCCGTTCAAAATCTTCACTGTGTCCTTGTCAGCTAAAAAATTTGCGAACGAATCTTTAAAACAGTCTTATCTGAATTTTCGACTTTTGCTGCTCAAACCGTTCCACATTCCACGATATGATTGTCCTATTCACCCACGATCTCCACCTCACCGTACGTGGGTGACACCTGTCGCAAGGATGAGAAGGGTCAGGGGCACGTTCGTCCATTTTCTTCGGACGAGTGGTTTTTCACCTCGGCTATATATACCCCTCACCCTCCTCAGAATGCATTTACCTTGCTCGACCTCACTCCCCTCGCTTGAGCTCTCTGACCTAGCGCTGCCGCTACTTCCATCGTTGCCGGTGAGGAAGAGCTTCACTGCCTCGTCCTCATCGCCGTCGTACTTGCGCCGGCCGCGGAAATCTTCACTCCGCCACCGCCGTAGTTGTCTTCGTCTGCCAAGTTAGGGCGTGGAAGATCTGAACAGACGAACTTCCCATCTACAACTCTCAGTTCGTCGTGTTCTTCATCAAGGGTAAATAAAATTTATTTTTACTACCCTTGTTGATTCTGATGATTTCCACAAAATCTTCAAAAGGTGTTTATTCTTCAACTTCCACACTCTTAAACACCACAGTTGCATCTGTTCTTGATTTGTTTCTCTAAGCAACATTTTTCCTCAAGATTCCTCAATTGTGTGGATTTTCAATCTATACAACTCTGGAACCTAAGTCAAAGACTGCTTAGTGAAATTCCTCAAGACGTTCCTGGTCAAATTCCTCAAACTTGTTCTTTTGAAAAACTTCTGGAATGCATATGACCTCTCCAAAATTCTTCGCACCTATACTCTATTCACAGGTACACATGTCCGCTGCTGAATCTCTAGGTTCTCATCAACTTAACTGATTTGCAGCGTTCCTCGAAGACAAATTGCATACCTCGTCAGAGAATTCCATTGTTCAAAATCCTCAGTTGAAGAAAATGGCTGATGGCAAAAGCCCTCAGAAGGGAGGAAAGAGACCAGAAGAAAACACTGCTTTTGAGATTCCAGACGACATCTATGAGGAATATTGCACTCCTGATGAAGCCAAACATGGCAAGGAAAACAAGAATCAGTGCAAGGTGCACATACAGAGGATAGAGTGGACATGGGCCAGAGAATGGAGGGAGTATAGATATGTCACCCCCAAGTACATGAAGAAATTCGCTGTACACCCTCCATGCGCAAGACCCCCATTAGCACCAGGCCAAGTTGTTGATCCCTCTAGCATCAGAAGAGGTGAGGAATTTCCCAAGGAATGGGCTAAACGGCAAGCCAAGTTGGCCAAAATGGCCAAAGAAGCAGTGAAGAAATTCAATGAAGACTCTGTTGCTGCCGCTGCTGAGGCCTCTGCTAGCAAGCCCATGAAGGCTATGCCAAAGAAGCATGCACACAAGCCCAGTTCCTCAGCAATGCCCTCACGGCCAAGCTCATCCAAGCCCTGACGGCATATACCTCAAGCAGCTCCAGTTCACACTGTTGCAACACCTTCAACTGCTGCTGCAAAGTCCTCGGCACCTGCGCATCTTGCCTCTTGCCAAAGGATGACTGGCATCTCTATTGCTTCAGGAGCATCTGCAAGTTCTTCAGCTCCTCCTCAGACATCAACAGGCCCAACTTTGCTGAAGACTAAGGCCACTACTGGACTAGGTACAAGGCCAAGTCCTCACAAGAAGCAGGTTGCCTTCCATGTGCCATCAAGTGAAGACGAGGCTGATGATGAGGAACTTGCTAAAATCATCAGAGACATACAGCAAAGGGCCGCTAGAGCCAAAGGCAGTAATGTGCCTCTTCTGTTGAATCCCAAGTTGATCCTCAATTTCATTGATCTCTGGCACAAGGACCCAACACTCCTATGCCTGACTTCAATCTCACACCTGGCCAAAGTCACATGCTGACCGCCTTCATAGGCGAAGAAAAATGGAAGTTTGAAAAGGCGAGGCAACTGAAGAAAGCTCAGTACAAGAAGGAGCGTTTTCTAAAGAAGAACGTTGTCAAAATGACAATTGATGAACTCGTGGCCATGCAAGCTAAGATCAAAGCACTCAGTGATGAATTTGATGCATACCGTGCAGATTGGCTAGGAGCCAAGGTCAGATTCGTCAGAATGGCGAAGGGATTCACATCAAATGTTGCAACTTCAACGCAACGTGAAATTCCTCAGGCTGAAGCATCTGCCCAGGCCACTAAAGAACATGCAAGCACGGCTGATGACAATCAGGTTGTTGATGATTCTAAAAGCACCAGGGCTAATGAACATATTCCAGCCGCTGAAGAAACTGCCAAGGCAACCTCTAGTGTTGCGCCTGAGGAACAAGCTAGGCTAGTTGAAGCATCTGCTGTTGCGCCTGAAGAAACTGAACAAGCCAGGGCAACTGCATCAGTTGCGCCTGAAGAAACTGCACCAATTTCCTCTGCTCCTCCTGCATAGATGACAAGTCCTACCCTTCCTTCTTTATCAGAAGAGAAGAAAACCAAAGCTGCAGAGCGAGCAGATGTGAAGAAAAGGAAAGCATCTGGTTCCTCGGAATCTTTAGCTCCGAAGAAAGTGAAGACTTTGACAAGCTCCTACGCAAATCCCATATATGTTGTTCCTCTTTCAAGCATGTCATCAAAGGAGATTGTTCCCTTTGGTGAGGATTATATGATTCCAAGTGAATCTGAAGAAGAATCTTCTGCTGCTACGTCAGAGCAAATTGATGAAGAAATTGAAGTTGACAATGTCACTTCAACTCCACTGGTATCATCGCCCATGCCTCGGTTCACAGCTGAAGAGGTAGGCATTGAAGAATTAGAAGATGAAGAAGATGTGGATATTGGGTGTTCAACGCCCATTTTGAATGATGATTTCTGGGAAATTCATCACCCCGATTCACCATTGTACACTCCTCTGCAACAGATTCCTCAGTCCCCGGCTCAAACTGAAGAAATTCACACGGGCTCTGAAGAACCTCAAGCTTCTCTTCTCCCTATCCCTGAAGAAGTTCCAGACACTAGTGCTGATGTAAATGTTGCTGAAGAAATGGAGACCCAGGATGTTGATGATATTGCTTCTGAAATTCCTCAGCCTGCGGCACCTGCGTTTGTGATTCAAGAGGCTGTGAAGACTTCAACTGACAATCCTCAGTCAGAGCCTCAGAACCCTTTCTCCAAGAAGCAGAAGTTCAAGGCTGAAGATTTATTCAATGAGCACATTTTCTTCACTAACTACAATCCCTATGACTCTGCTCATGTTCGACGCAAGCGTTTTTAGACTGCTAGCTAGATGAACTTCTATTCTTCACTGCTATTCGATAAGGACAAGATCTTTGACCATGAGCATATTCCTCATGTGGACATGGAGTCTCTACCCTACTTCACCCCAGTCCTCAGTGTTCTTCATGATGCTGGGCTACTCAACTTCTGCACCAACATCTGCGACTGGAATGAAGAACTCATTCTTCAGTTCTATGCCATGTTGCACATCACAGGCAACGCTGAAGATGTGAACTCATGGGTTTTGGACTGGATGACTAAGAATACTCACTACAAAGCACCGGCCACTGAATTGCTTCATGCCGTCCCAGTCAGTCCTCCTCTTGAAGGTGCAAGGCTCATCTACCATGACCATGAACTATCTGATCATCTGATGCAAGTGCTGATGAAGCCTTTGAAGCCAGGCCAAGCTCCAAGGACCAAATTCCTCGTCAAGGAATTGCTCTATGTGCCAAGGACAGTATACATGATATTGACCAAAACCCTCAGTCCTATCAAGGGCCACAACTCTAATGAAGAAGAGGTTGTTGGCATCATGAAGAATCTGCTTTTCAACATCATACATGATATTCCTATCAACTACCACGATTTCTTCATGAGGACTTTGGCCAATGTTGCTCTGTCACCATTTGAATTGAACCCTTACGCTCCCTGGATCATGAGATTCATCAGATCAAGGTCTTCAATCAACTACAAGGCTGACGTTCTCAATCATGCCAGCTATTTGACCCCAATTGAGGTCCTCAAATGGCCTATTTCCTCAGCTGATGAGAAGGGCAAGGCTGCTATTATTGATGAAGGCACTCGTCCATTGGATGGACAGTTTCGCAAAGCTGCATCCTACTCCACCAATGATGACTCTGCCACGCATGACACTGCCGCAAATGCTTCAAAGCCAAATCCTCAAGCCACTGCTCCAAGGGTAATGACTGATCGTGAGCTTCTCCTCGGTCTTCATCAAAAGGTCGATCGCAACCACAAATGGGTCAAGCGACAGTTTGGTTCAATTCTTCAGAATATGACAATCACGCAAAACACTGTGAAGAAGAACCATTACTATCTGCATGAAGTTTTTGATCGCACCTGGGCTGTATTGTCTCACCTCTATGGTGATGAAGATCTCAAGCGAATGGTCTTCAAGCAGGACTTTGACTGGTCTCAGCCACCTTCGAAGAAATTCAAGAAGGTCAAAGTTCCTCACTTAGTGGCCAGCTCATATTCTTCATCGCGCGAGACTGATGAACATGAAGACTTGAACGACACTGCGGCAGACCCCACTCCAACGGACGACCCCAACAACGCTGGCGCTCCTCCATCGACTTCTTGATGATATTCTTCAGGGGCGTTAGTCCTCATTTTTTGTCCCTTTTGGTCATTCGATGACAATGGGGGAGAAATTTGAGTTAGTCTTCAAGCGGATCTCTATATATGGGCGTTTTTTTCTAAGTTACAACTCTCGTTCTTCTGAAGTGTTTGTTGATCGAGTTGTAAACTTAAGTCCTATGGCGGTCTGATACTTTTGCTCTGTTTTTTCTGCATTCTATTTCCTCATATATGTTAATGCACGCATGCTGAATTACATCAGTCACCATATTTCATCATGCATTTCAAATTCTTCATATCTTATGTTAAATGTGTGTATGAATTACAAGATATAGGGGGAGATCTCCATGATTCTACTCTACAATGTGCATTGCTATTTAAAAGCAAATTCCTCACATATGCACATCTTCAGGGGGAGTTCTTCTATATCTTGCAATCAAATTCCTCAATATCAGTACTTACACTTCATATTTTTATCCCCGTTGAAAACTTCACCTATATTGTCATCAATCACCAAAAAGGGGGAGATTGTTAGTGCATCTAGTGCCCCTTAGTGATTTTGGTGTATTGAAGACTTATAGGTTAAGGGACTAATGTGTTTGTGAGTGTACATAGGTCTATCAGTCTCTGAGGAGTTTGATATTTACACAGAAAGTCGACCCCTAAAAATGAATGTCTTCAACTGAAGACTTTGGCTATCTGAAGACTTTGATAGTGAAGAATTGGTGTGACCGTCAAGACTTAATATTCATGCGAGGAATATGAAGCGTGAAGACTTTTGTTTTCGTAGTTTCATTTTTGTCTTTCTTGAGTCATAGGAAACACCGTACTGTTAAAGGGGGTCGAGGTAAAATTAAGGAAAAGTTTCCAAGTGATGCTCATCTCAAAATCCTACACCTACCCAATCCTTTCGAGTGAAGCCATTGGAAATCTCATACAGTTCAGTCAATTTCTTTAGTGACAGAGACGAAGATCTTCTGGTCTCTGAGGAATTTGTTCTGACTAAGGAGTTAGGAATTCGCCGCGCATTGCCTACAAGTGAGGAGCATGATAGCCCTGAGGAATTTGATACTCAAATATCCGACTGTTGCTGTGCTATGCGCCAGCTGTCCCAAAATATCTAACCACCTAACGGTCATATCATTGAAGGGCATTTATGTCTTATGATGTTGGGCTGCTCCCTAGGCTTTAAATAGCCGCCCCCTACAACCACTAGCTGGTTGGCTGCTCCAAGAGAAACTGACACTTGTCATTGAGAGCATCCCATCCTCCGAGGACTTTGAGCGAAAATCATCAAGTGAGGAAAACCCAAACCCAAACACCTACAAACCCAAAGTGATTGAGCATCACTGAAGAGATTGTTCCTGTGTGGAACCGATGCTTGTTACCTTTGAGGATTGTGCATCCTTTAGACGGTTAGGCGTCAAGGTCTAGAGCATCCAAGAGGAAATTGTGGATCGCCGAGTGACCGAGTTTGTGAAGGTTTGGAAGTCACCTGAAGACTTACCATGAGTGATTGGGCGAGGTCTGTGTGACCTTAGCTCAAGGAGAATATGGTGAGGACTGTGTGTCCGGGACTGTGTGTCCGGGACTGTGTGTCCTCAGGTTTAAATACCTAGCCGCTCCAACCAGATGTACGAGTGTCACAGCAGTTGGAACTGGTCTACCATATCTCTGTCTTCACTGAGCTACTGGTTCTATTTCCTCAACCCTTTCATTTCCTCGTTACTGTGTTGTTGTACTTGATCATTTCTGTTTGAAGAATTTGACTGAAGACTTTCTCAATTTCCTCAGTCCTATTTCTTCAGTCACTTTGTCTTCTGCCTGCTTATCCTGTGTTTACGCTACTTGTACTCTGTGCTTGTTTTCATTTCATCATGATGACTGTGCTACTGTTCTATTATGCTTGCATCTGAGTACTTATTCCGCTGCTTGTCGTTTGTGACTCAAGAATTTCCTCACCCTGAAATTCCTCAGTGACGAATTTGTAAAAATCGCCTATTCACCCCCCCTAGTCAGTATAACGCACTTTCAATCATGTTTATTGCGATACGGTTATTCATTTAAGTCAGAGAATAATTGTTATTCTGTTTACATGAATAAAACCTTCTATGGTCATACACCCAATGTAAATGGTTTATTGAATCTCGATCGTAGTGGTACACATATTCATAATATTGATGCTAAAAGACGCAAAGTTGATAATGATAGTGCAACACATTTGTGGCACTGTCGTTTAGATCATATTGCTGTAAAGCACATGAAGAAACTCCATGCAGATGGACTTTTGGAATCACTTGATTATGAATCATTTGATACTTGCGAACCATGCCTCATGGGCAACATGACTAAAACTCCGTTTTCCGGAACAATGGAGCGAGCCAATGATTTATTGGAAATAATACATACCGATGTATGCGATCCGATGAGTGTTGAGGCACGCGGCGGGTATCGTTATTTTCTGACCTTCACAGATGCTTTGAGCAGATATGGGTATATCTACTTAATGAAGCACAAGTCTGAAACATTTGAAAAGTTCAAAGAATTTCAGAGTGAAGTGGAGAATCATCGTAACAAGAAAATAAAGTTTCTACGATCTGATCGCGGAGACAAATATTTGAGTTATGAGTTTGGCCTTCATTTAAAACAATGTGGAATAGTTTCACAACTCACGCTACCTCGAACACCACAGCCTAATGGTGTGTCCGAACATCGTAACCGTACTTTATTAGATATGGTGGAATCTATGATGTCTCTTACCGATTTACCGCTATCTTTTTTGGGTTATGCATTAGAGACAGCTGCATTCATGTTAAATAGGGCACCATCTAAATCCGTTGAGACGACACCGTATGAACTATGGTTTGGCAAGAAACCTAAGTTGTCGTTTCTTAAAGTTTGGGGTTGCGATGCTTATGTGAAAAAGCTTCAGCCTGATAAGCTCGAACCCAAATCAGAGAAGTGCGTCTTCATAGGATACCGAAAAGAAACTGTTGGGTACACCTTCTATCACAGATCCAAAGGCAAGATCTTTGTTGCTAAGAATGGATCCTTTCTAGAGAAGGAATTTCTCTCGAAAGAAGTGAGTGGGCGGAAAGTAGAAGTTCATGAGGTAATTGTACCTTCTCTCGAATTGGAAAGTAACTCATCACAGGAAACCGTTCCTGTGATGCCTACACCAACTAGAGAGGAAGCTAATGATAATGATCATGAAACTTTAGATCAAGTTACTACCAAACCTCGTAGGTCAACCAGAGCATGTTCCACTCCAAAGTGGTACGGTAATCCTATTCTGGAAGTCATGTTACTAGACCATGACAAACCTACGGACTATGACGAAGCGACGATGAGCCCAGATTCCGCAAAATGGCATGAGGCCATGAAATCTGAGATAGGATCCGTGTATGAGAACAAAGTATGGACTTTGGTTGACTTGCCCAATGATCGGCGAGCCATAGAGAATAAATGGATCTTCAAGAGGAAGATGGACGCTGATGGTAGCGTTACTATCTAAAAAGCTCGACCTGTCGCAAAAGATTTTCGACAAGTTCAAGGTGTTGACTACGACGAGATGTTCTCACTCGTAGCGATGCTTAAGTCTGTCTGAATCATGTTAGCAATTGCCGCATTTATGATTATGAAATCAGGCAAATGGACGTCAAAACTGCATTGCTTAATGGATTTATTAAAGAAGAGTTGTATATGATGCAACTAGAAGGTTTTTGTCGATCCTAAAGGTGCTAACAAAGTGCGCAAGCTCCAGCGATCCATTTATGGGCTGGTGCAAGCATCTCAGAGTTGGAATATACGCTTTGATGAGGTGATCAAAGCATATGGTTTTATACAGACTTTCGGAGAAGCCTGTATTTACAAGAAAGTGAGTGGGAGCTCTGTAGCATTTATAATATTATATGTGGATGACATATTGTTGATTGGAAATGATATAGAATTTCTGGATAGCATAAAAGGATACTTGAATAAAAGTTTTTCAATGAAAGACCTCGGTAAAGCTGCTTACATATAAGGCATCAAGATCTATAGAGATAGATCAAGACGCTTGATAAGACTTTTGATGAGTACATACCTTGATAAGATTTTGAAGGAGTTCAAAATGGATCAGTCAAAGAAGGAGTTCTTGCCTGAGTTTTAAGGTATGAAGTTGAGTAAGACTCAAAAACCGACCACGGCAGAAGATAGAGAGAGAATGAAAGTCATTCCCTATGCCTCAGCCATAGGTTCTGTAAAGTATGCCATGCTGTATACCAGACCTATTGTACCTTGCCATGAGTTTGACAAGGGGATACAATAGTGATCCAGGAGTAGATCATTGGACAACGGTCAAAATTATCCTTAGGTGTCTAAAGAGAACTAAGGAAATGTTTCTCGGTTATGGAGGTGACAAAGATTTTGTCGTAAAGGGTTACGTCATTGCAAGCTTTGACACCGATCCAGATGACTCTAAGTCTCAATCTGGATACATATTGTAAGTGGGAGCAATTAGCTAGAGTAGCTCCATGCAGAGCATTGTAGACATAGAAATTTGCAAAATACATACGGATCTGAATGTGGCAGACCTGTTGAGTAAAATTCTCTCACAAGCAAAACATGATCATCCCTAAGTACTCTTTGGGTGTTAATCACATAGCGACGTGAACTAGGTTATTGACTCTAGTAAACCCTTTGGGTGTTAAATCACATGGCGATATGAACTGGATTATTGACTCTAGTGCAAGTGGGAGACTGAAGGAAATATGCCCTAGAGGCAATAATAAAGTTATTATTTATATTTCCTTATATCATGATAAATGTTTATTATTCATGCTAGAATTGTATTAACCAGAAACTTGATACATGTGTGTATACATAGAAAAAACACAATGTCCCTAGTAAGCCTCTACTAGACTAGCTCGTTAATCAAAGATGGTTAAGTTTCCTAACCATAGACATGTGTTGTCATTTGATGAACGGGATCACATCATTAGGAGAATGATGTGATGGACAAGACCCATCCGTTAGCTTAGCATAATGATCGTTAAGTTTTATTGCTATTGCTTTCTTCATGTCATGTACATATTCCTTTGACTATAAGATTATGCAACTCCCGGATACCGGAGGAATACCTTGTGTGCTATCAAACGTCACAATGTAACTGGGTGATTATAAAGATGCTCTACAGGTATCTCCAAAGGTGTTTGTTGGGTTGGCATAGATCGAGATTAGGATTTGTCACTCCGAGTATCGGAGAGGTATCTCTGGGCCCTCTCGGTAATGCACATCATAATAAGCCTGGCAAGCAATGTGACTAATGAGTTAGTTGCGGGATGATGTATTACGGAACGAGTAAAGAGACTTGCCGGTAACGAGATTGAACTAGGTATGAAGATACTAACAGACGAATCTCGGGCAAGTAACATACCAATGACAAAGGGAATAACGTATGTTGTCATTACGGTATGACCGATAAAGATCTTCGTAGAATATGTGGGAACCAATATGAGCATCCAGTTTCTGATATTGGTTATTGACCGGAGAGGTGTCTCAATCATGTCTACATAGTTCTTGAACCCGTAGGGTCCGCATGCTTAACGTTCGATGATGATTTTGTATTATATGAGTTATTAGATTTGGTGACCGAATGTTGTTCGGAGTCCCAGATGAGATCATGGACATGATGAGGAGTCTCGAAATGGTCGAGAGGTAAACATTCATATATAGGACGATGATATTCGGACACTGGAAGGGGTTCCGGGCATCCCCCCGGCAACTACATGGGCCTAATGGGCCAAGAAGGGGACAGACCAGCCCCTAGGGGGCTGGTGCGCCCCATGTAGGTTCTTGCTTTTCATTGGACTCAAAACAAAATGGTTTTCATTTGGGAAAATAACTTTTGAAAACCTTTTCTTGATTATGCACTATGGCTTTTGGAAAGTCCTTTGCCACTTTCAACTATTCTTTCTTGCCATGGCCCTAGTGCAAATGATCTCCCCTAACTCATCCCTCACCTCTGGATCATGATTTACATCAAATCCAGCAAATTGGACCTCCCCATGTATTTATTTCCATTCAAATTCTATTCAAATAAATTTATGTCCTCTCTTATAGCACTTGGAGATTTACAAAGGAACTCCTTTTTCTGTTTGGACTTTTACCACCAAACTTCTTTCCCCTCCTAGTCCTTTGAACCCTCAACCTGGAACCATGAAGATCCACTGGTCTCCAGTTCAAAATTTTCAAACTACATCAGCTGCAAGTTTGGACCAGATTTGCCAAATTTGGTGAAATTCATTCAAAACTCTCTCCAAAAATTCCAAGTAAATTCATGCAGCCCCTGGGTGCTTTGAGTGATCATCTCACCAAGTTACAGCTCCAGAAAAATTTATCTCTTTACCAAACCTACTGTCGAACACCTGCATTGCTTGGTCATGTCAAGTTTCAGTAAGTTCAGACAACACTGCAGTGCTCACTGTCGTTTTCTTCAGAGACGGGCGTCGATCTCGCCAGTGCCCTCGCGTCGCCTTGCTCCTCGTCCTCGCCCACTTGTTCCTGCACCGCACGAGTGCCTGGCATCTTGCGGGCGTCGGCGACGAGCAGCAGAAGGTGCGCCGCCCCGTGACCGACGCGGGCGGCGGCTTTGCGGACGCCAGCGGGAGACACGGCGCCGCCGACTCCACCCAGCGCCGCCCAAACCACCGGAGCCCGCCGCGTGGCCGTCCACTCCCCCGAATGCGCTGCCGCTCTCGTCGTGAACCCCAGGGCACGGAGCACGCTCTCTGCCGCCGTTGAGCCCGTGCGGTCACCTCACCGTGGACAGACGCCATTACGCCAAGACCAACCCCGTTCAGCTGCAAAACGAGTCCAGTAACACCCACTGATGCTGCTCGACCACTCAAACCCCCTGCCAACCCACTACTCCGCCGTAATAGCTCGCCGGAGATTCTCCGTTTATGGCCGCCCAGTCGATCTGCCTATAAATAGGGGCCCCGAGCTTCAACTCGAGCACCCACCAGCCCTACACTTCCCCTAGAGCACGCCTAGCCACTGGAAGAGCCCCGAGGAGGTCTCCTTCCTCGACTCCGGCCGCCGCGATCCGCCATGGGATCCAGCCCGATTCGCCCCCGTGTGTGCTCCGCAGCCCCCATTCTCTTGCCAGTAGCTTCTCCTTGCATCACTCGTTCTGACCCGCACTTCAATTCATACTTTGTAGCCCTCCACCGGAGTTCCCCAACCTCACCCGAACCGCCGTCCGCCGGAGATAGTGTCGCCGTCGACGTGGTGCTCCCCGTTGGACGAGTCCACCACCCACCGACGCGGAAGAAGACACTGAAGCTCTTGGTACCCTCCGTTTCTCCTAACTCGCCGTGGTTCGACGCCGGCGTCCACCGCCGTCTTCGGGCGCCGGCGAGCTTTCAAACCTGACATGCGGGCCCCGCGTGTCAGCCTCTGTTTTATTTCCCCGAACCGTTTTTTGTTGGCGCCTTCGGGCAAAATACGTCTTCTCTCTTGCGCTTGCGCATTTCCAACCGAACCGTTTTCTGTTTTCTCAGTTAAAACCCTGGAACTTTTCTGTTTCATTACAGAAAGGTCCCTGGACAGAAACCTTTATAACTTTTTAATGAAAAGGTATTTTTGAGTGATTCTTTTTCTGATAATCTTCAAATTTTGTCTAGTTTTTTATGGGATTTATTTGAAAAATATTTGGCAAAGTTTCTGTGCATGTGTTGGTTTTCACGTTAGTACCCCGTTTCGTGATTGCCGTAGGTTCCGGGAGAGGGGACGGAGCCGCGAACTTCGCCGAGCTAGACTCCGACTTCTCCGAACCAGGCAAGCATGTTTGAACATTTGATATGGCAGATGTTTTGCATGTTCATGTGAAAGTTTGTGCGTGGCATGTGAGTGTCGATAAATACCTCGTTGCTTGTAAGGCAACGACCCGGTTGTTCCGAAGTTGCGATGACCTCTGATGAGAGGTGGCCAAATCATGTAGTGACATGAAGGGCAGCAAGGTGGTACTGTTGTAGCATGCCAGCCTTGTGTCATCCGACTTTCTCCGACGTTAACGTGGTAGGAGCCACGTTATCGATCTTTTCCCCGCATGTTCCAAAGTTGCGATGACCTCTGATGAGAGGTGGCCTAATCATGTGGTGACATGAAGGGCAGCAAGGTGGTACTGTTGTAGCATGCCAGCCTTGTGTCATCCGACTTTTCCGACGTTAACATGGTTGGAGCCGTGTTATCGTCCCTTCCCCTTTCCGTGCTACCACATGTCTCATTGCCAGGATACGGTTTAGTAAGTTGGTAACCTCTTTCCGTGTACACACCAAACAGAGAGGCCGGGATGATGGTACCTTGGCCCAGGATTAAAGCCAGTCATTCGGTCAGGGGGCATGGGTGTTTCCGGTTGGGACCGAGAGGGGGGCACCCCCTTATAGCGCGCGTATAGAAATTTGATCCCATGCTACGCGAGGTTGTAGCCTGCCCGACTCAGGGTTTTTCCTGAATGTTGCCGAGGGTGATCCCTGGCTTCGGATGGTTAAATTGGGTGTGTACTGGTTAGACGTGTTCCTTCCAGAACACAGTAGACGGAACTAGTCCCCGTGACTACCGAAATCCGTTGGCTATGGTTACGTACAAACTCTGCAGAGTCAATTCTTTCCAAATCATCGTATCCATGATCAGTAATGTAGACCTTACATCCAAATCTATCCGTGTGAAAACTTGCCCCAGCGAACAAGCTCAAGTGGTAAATTCAATTTCATTGTTATTCCTGTGGATGGACTAACATTATATTTGTCTCGTGCTTGTGATAAATTATATTCCCAAACTATTGTATTGTTGTGTTACAATATAAGCACTTTATGTGACGTCGCGCAGACATCCGACTGCGGCATGCACTGTCTTTGCTTTCTGTTATAAGCCCTTTATGTGGTGTCGCCCCGACGCCCGACTGTGGCATTATTGTTCCGCATTTTCCGCTCGAGGAGTCTTTCAGACACTCGTTTGGCACCAGTATTATTATTTCGCATTTTCCGCTCGAGGAGTCTTTCAGACACTCGTTTGGCACCAGTATTATTATTCCGCATTTTCCACTCGAGGAGTCTTTCAAACACTCGTTTGGCACCAGTATTATTATTCCGCATTTTCCGCTCGAGGAGTCTTTCAGACACTCGTTTGGCACCAGTATTATTATTCCGCATTTTCCGCTCGAGGAGTCTTTCAGACACTCGTTTGGCACCAGTATTACTATTCTGCAGTTTCCGCTCGAGGCATCATTCAGACCCTCGCTTGGCACCCAGTATTTATTATCTCTATGTCTGATCGCACTGGTTAACTTATTCATGTGCTTCATGTTTGCATTTGTTATACCTTATGTCCGAACTGTCTTGCGAGTACTTTCATAGTACTCACCTGGCTTGTTGATTTGGCCAGATGTTGACGAAGGCGATCTCTTGGATGAAGAGTTTGATAGCGCGTCCGACGCCTAGAGGAGTCCCAGTCAGTCCTGCGCGATCCCGGATATTGGTCACTTGTATCGTTTACGCTTCCGCCACCCGCAATAAGTCTTCTCGAGCCTCACTCCGACGCTCGAAGAGTTGTAGTATTCTGGAATCATGTCACTCGCTTCGCGATGATATTTCCACCACCGTTTTTATCGTGAGTTAGTAGTTTGCCACCCTATCCGCCGTATTGTTTTATCGGCGTGCATGTAATAAATTGTTGGGCAGTCTCTGCTCAACTTTGTATTATATTTAGTACTCCTGGTATTTTTCTTCTGTGACCAATGTATTGTCTATCAGTGAGAAGGAATTCTTCCTCGCTGGTCCGTAACAGGGATTGGTTTCTCAATAATTATTTTATTGAAAAACCGGTCGTGACAAGCTTGGTATCAGAGCCAGGCTGACTGTAGGAAGCCACTAGGTGCGATCGCTAATCGGTTATTAGCGTCTTTTGTGCTTCTTCAGCATTTTGCAATTGTAGCTATTTTCTGTTGGTCATCATAAAATTTATGACATGACTACTCAGAATTTTGCCTACTTTTGTAGATGGCTGGCAGCAGCTGTGAGAATCGAGTGTTCACCAACGTGCCCGAGGGGTTTGTCAAGCTCCTCGTCTCCATCACCAAGCTCGCGATCGGGCCAGCAGCTCGCCCGGAGTTCACCCTCTATCAGCACAAGCTCAGTGACGACGTGTCTATGCACCAGGCTGTGGTGCAGTTCAGGGGAGGACGATCTGCTGCTCGCCACTTCCGTTTTACGGGAAGGGCCATGCCTACGGAGAGGCATGCCATGCAGATGGCTGCCCGTGAGGCGATAGCTCGCCTTCGGGACATCCTTCCTACGATGAAGACTCGTCGCTACCGCTACCTCCCATGCCATGTGCCATACACCAGCCACTATGCGTTCGCCTGCCATCGGGGAGAAGCGAGATGAAGCCATCGAGATGGTTGTGGAGTATCTCAAGGCTCTGGAGGAGTCTTTCGACAACCTCGTAGATGATCTTGTGGCTGCCCGCATGGACTTAGTCCGGGGCGGTCCTGCCAGCAGGAAGGAGCTTCTCCACACGGCGCCGCCTCTGACATTCGTCTCGTCTTCAGCCTCGTATGCACCGGCCGTTTTGGCCACTGCTCGCCGTCTGCCTACCACTGAGGAGTTCGACCGAGTCATCGCTCCTACTCCAGTCAGAGCCGCACCGCCTGCCGCACGCGCTCTACCACCAGTCGCCCCCGCACCATCACCGCAGCGCAGCGTCGCACGCCAGGAGTCAGCTAGAGAGGAGGAGGTTGATTCTCCTGGACCGCTGAGCCTTGCCCTCGGCAAGGGGAAGGAGATCTTCACCATCTCCGACTGAGAGCACCGAGTAGCCGCGTGTTATGCCTGCTTGTATGATGTGTTGTTCTTATCTGTACGCTAGTTTGTATTGGTGTGTTTGCTGCCTTCCGGAGTAGTACGCTAGTTTTTAATAACATGTCAGGATGGTGTACACGCATCCTGAGTGCTGTATCTTGTATTTGCTTTCGCATGTAAGTTTTATGTTAAGCACTTCTCTTCCATGAAAAATTATTTGTGTTTCTTTGAAAACCTTGAAGCCTTTTTGATTATTGCCGTTGCAAGGGTTTTCCTCGCGCTACACAGTTTTTCTCATGGGTTTTGCAAATGATACCCCAGACTGGAAAAATGTCTCGCCCTTGGACTCGCTCTATGCCCAATCAGCCAGAAGAGGTTTACGGAACACAGACCAGCAACAATTTCACTCAGGGTCAGTCCAGCCAACAGGATAGCGAAGCGGCACTATCTCAAGTGTGCCGTCTCTTCGAGCAAAGCCAGCAACAGCACCAGGAGATGATGAACCATGTCATCAATATGGGAAACCACCGTGAACCCTATCAACCACATTCCAAGTTATCTGAGTTACAGAAGACTCGCCCCTCAACTTTTGCTCACACCGACAGGCCACTGGAAGCCGATGATTGGCTTCGCGAGATTGAAAGGAAACTGATTATCGCTCAATGCTCAGATCATGAGAAGGTGCTTTATGCACCACACTACCTTACTGGAGCAGCCGCAGCATGGTGGGAAAACTTCCTACACATGCACCCCAGGGAACACAACATCACCTGGGAAGAATTCAAGGAAGGCTTCCGTGGGGCACACATTCCCAGGAGCATCCTAAAGATCAAGAAGAGAGAGTTTGATGACCTGAAGCAAAGAGGCATGACCGTCACAGAATACAACGGCCAGTTTACCCAACTGTCTCGTTATGCCTACGACGAGCACATGACAGAAAACAAGAAGATGGAAAAATTCCTGGACGGCCTGGCACCAGCATTAAGATGCCAACTGATTGTACACACCTTTCCGGATTTTAAGACGCTGGTGGACAAGGCCATCACCCTGGAGAATGAGCGCCGTAGTCTGGAAGATATCCGCAAGCGGAAGAGGGACAAGACGACTCTTGCCCGCAGCAACCGAGGCAAGACTGAGGTCCCAAGGACAGACACGAGGAGATCCACGACTACTGAGCCAAGACCCGTCGGACAATTTCATGCCAGAGACAAGGAGTTCACATACCGTCCAAGGGTCACCTGCTATGCTTGTGGTCAGCAAGGGCATTATGCTAAACAGTGCCCGAAGCCAAGAGACTCGGCACCCAAGCCGAACAATGGTGGGAACAATCCCGCCCCCAAGCGCAACAACTTCAATCCCAACAACAACCACAGGAAGGGTCACTTGAACCATGTGACCAGGGAAGAAGCGCAGAATGCCCCAGACATCGTGCTCGGTACGTTCCCTGTCAACACAGTACCTGCCACGGTTTTGTTTGATTCTGGAGCTTCCCATTCGTTCATTTTGAAGAGTTTTGTTTCGCAACACGGTTTTCTGATACTCCCCTTGGAAAAGTCTATGATCATCAAGTCCCCCGGGAATAAGCAGATTGCTCAGGGTTACTGCCAAGGAGTGGTCATTGAGTTCGAAGGACTACCATTCCACGCGAATCTCATCATGTTGGAAAGTAAAGGACTGGATGTCATTTTAGGAATGGACTGGTTAACCACCAACAAAGGATTCATCGACTGCTTCAATCGGACAGTGATTCTCACCCACCATCACGGCAAGACTAGAAGAGTCTCCACTCAAGAAAGGCCACGGTCACAGAAACCAAAACTAAACAAAATGGACATTGCAGAACTGAGAAAAGTTCCAGTGGTATGCGAGTTCTCTGATGTGTTCCCGGAAGAACTACCAGGTATGCCACCAGATCGAGAGATCGAATTCAGCATTGAATTAGCACCTGGCACCGCTCCCATTTACAAGAAGCCGTATAGAATGGCACCCTCAGAATTGGTGGAGTTGAAGAAGCAGATAAAGGAATTACTGGACAAGGGGTTTATACGAGCCAGCTCCTCACCATGGGGTTCGCCCGTATTGTTCGCCAAGAAGAAGGATGGGACACTGAGACTATGCATAGACTATCGAGCCCTCAATATGGTCACCATCAAAAACAAATATCCGATGCCACGGATCAATGATTTGTTTGACCAGCTCGCACAAGCTAAGGTATTTTCAAAGATTGATTTGAGATCAGGATACCATCAGCTGAAGGTACGAACAGAGGATATCCCCAAGACAGCATTCACTTCCAGATATGGGTTATACGAGTTCACAGTGATGCCGTTTGGACTAACAAACGCCCCCGCATTTTTCGTCCACCTCATGAACAAAGTATTCATGAAATTCATGGACAAATTTGTGTTGGTATTCATTGACGACATTCTGGTTTACTCAAGGACACCAGAAGAACATGCTAAGCACCTCAGAATTGTTTTGGGAGAATTGAGGAAGCATCAGTTGTACGCCAAGTTTAGCAAATGCGAATTTTGGCTAAGACAAGTTGGTTTCTTGGGCCATATTTTGAACCAAGAAGGCGTAGCCGTGGACCCAGAAAAGGTCAAGGCCATACTGGACTGGAAACCGCCCGCTAATGTTACAGATGTGCGGAGTTTCCTAGGAATGGCCGGATATTACAGGAGGTTTATTGAAGGATTCTCCACTGTGGCAAAACCTATGACCCAACTGCTCAAGAAAGACAAGAAATTCGTATGGACGGAAGCATGTGAGCAGAGCTTCCAAGAACTCAAGAAAAAGCTGACAACCGCACCAGTCTTAACTATGCCAGACATACACAAGAACTTTGAGGTGTATTGTGACGCGTCCCGAAAAGGTCTCGGATGTGTGCTAATGCAAGATGGCAAAGTTGTCGCATATGCCTCCAGACAGCTGCGAAAACATGAGGAAAATTACCCAACACATGACTTGGAACTAGCAGCAGTTATTCATGCACTCAAGGAGTGGAGGCACTTTCTGTTGGGAAATTGCTGTGAAATATATACAGACCATAAGAGCCTCAAATATATTTTCACACAGCCAGAGCTGAATTTACGCCAACGACGCTGGTTGGAACTGGTCAAGGACTATGACGTCGGTATTCACTACCACCCAGGAAAGGCAAATGTAGTGGCCGATGCCCTTAGTCGAAACCCCAGCCCGGACAGTGACAGTCAGCAAAGTTTGAGGCCTGAGTTTCAGCGAGAGTTCACTCGGCTCAACATGATGTTAGTCTCTGAGGGCACCATATCGAACCTGGAGATACAACCCACCTTGGTGGAACAAATCAAGAACGCTCAACAGGGACATCCCAGTATCGAAGGCATAAAGAAGAAAATGAACCGTAGTAAGACTTCAGAATTCGTCGCGGACAGTGAAGGAACATTATGGTACCGGGACAGACTTTGCGTACCTAACATTGAGGAACTCAAGCAACAGATCTTGACGGAGAGCCACACCGCTCCATACTCAATACATCCTGGAGGGACCAAAATGTACAAGGACATTCAGGAAAGATTTTGGTGGCACGGTATGAAAAGGGATATAGCCACATTTGTTGCTTGTTGCGATTCATGCCAGCGTATCAAGGCCGAGCACCAAAAGCCAGCAGGGCTACTCCAGCCTAACAGGATACCGGAGTGGAAATGGGATGAAATCGGAATGGACTTCATTGTCGGATTACCCCGATCACAGCGTGGGAATGACGCCATATGGGTCATCACAGACCGACTAACCAAGGTTGCTCACTTCATTCCCGTGAAGACTACCTACTCCACACAAAGACTGGCAAAACTCTATCTCTCCCGCATAGTTTGCTTGCACGGAGTCCCAAAGACTATAATATCAGACCGAGGCACCCAATTCGTCTCCAAATTTTGGGATCACCTACAACAAGCTCTGGGCACGCAACTAGCTTTCAGTACAGCATACCACCCTCAGACAGATGGACAAACAGAACGTGTAAACCAAATCCTAGAGGATATGCTAAGAGCCTGTGTGCTCACCTATGGATCCAGTTGGGAAGAGAGTTTGTCGTATGCCGAATTTGCGTACAACAACAGTTACCAAGCCAGCTTGCAAATGGCACCCTTTGAAGCATTGTACGGACGGAGGTGTCGTACCCCATTGAATTGGTCAGAAACAGGTGACAGCCGTATCTTCGGCCCAGATATGCTTAAGGAGGCCGAGGAAAAAGTTAAACAAATCAGGGACAGACTCAAGACAGCACAGAGCCGACAAAAGAGCTACTATGATCAGAAGCATCGTGAGGTCAGCTTTGAACCTGGTGATTCCGTATACCTCCGAGTATCTCCTATGAGGGGTCTGCAACGGTTCAAAATTAAGGGGAAACTAGCCCCAAGATTTATTGGACCATTTTGTGTGAAGGCACGAAGAGGCACGGTACCCTACCAACTAGACCTGCCCAAGGAGCTGTCAGACGTCCATGACGTATTCCACGTCTCGCAGCTGAGGAAATGTGTGAGTAACCCGGAGAAACATGTACCTCATGAGGACATTGATATGCAACCAGATCTCACCTACAGAGAAAGTCCAGTAAAGATTTTAGAAGAGTCTGAACGGAGGACCCGTCAGAAACCGACAAGATTTTTCAGGGTTCAGTGGAGCAACCACACTGAGGATGAAGCCACATGGGAAAGGGAAGATTTCCTTCGAACAGAGTATCCATATCTATTTGAGGATCAGCAGAAATCTCGAGGACGAGATTTTTCCTAAGGGGGTAGGTGTTGTGACACCCAAGTTTTTATTTGAATTTTTCAAAAGATTTTATTTGACTTGAAGGGAGTGATTTAAAAAATTTCTTCAAGAAAACTCTCACTCTCAAATATTTTCTTTATGACAAAAATTTTATTTGGATTCACCCAAGATCTTCCTTTGGTCATGGAGGTTCTTGCTTTTCATTGGACTCAAAACAAAATGGTTTTCATTTGGGAAAATAACTTTTGAAAACCTTTTCTTGATTATGCACTATGGCTTTTGGAAAGTCCTTTGCCACTTTCAACTATTCTTTCTTGCCATGGCCCTAGTGCAAATGATCTCCCCTAACTCATCCCTCACCTCTGGATCATGATTTACATCAAATCCAGCAAGTTGGACCTCCCCATGTATTTATTTCCATTCAAATTCTATTCAAATAAATTTCTGTCCTCTCTTATAGCACTTGGAGATTTACAAAGGAACTCCTTTTTCTATTTGGACTTTTACCACCAAACTTCTTTCCCCTCCTAGTCCTTTGAACCCTCAACCTGGAACCATGAAGATCCACTGGTCTCCAGTTCAAAATTTTCAAACTACATCAGCTGCAAGTTTGGACCAGATTTGCCAAATTTGGTGAAATTCATTCAAAACTCTCTCCAAAAATTCCAAGTAAATTCATGCAGCCCCTGGGTGCTTTGAGTGATCATCTCACCAAGTTACAGCTCCAAAAAATTTATCTCTTTACCAAACCTACTGTCGAACACCTGCATTGCTTGGTCATGTCAAGTTTCAGTAAGTTCAGACAACACTGCAGTGCTCACTGTCGTTTTCTTCAGAGACGGGCGTCGATCTCGCCAGTGCCCTCGCGTCGCCTTGCTCCTCGTCCTCGCCCACTTGTTCCTGCACCGCACGAGTGCCTGGCATCTTGCGGGCGTCGGCGACGAGCAGCAGAAGGTGCGCCGCCCCGTGACCGACGCGGGCGGCGGCTTTGCGGACGCCAGCGGGAGACCGGAGCCCGCCGCGTGGCCGTCCACTCCCCCGAATGCGCTGCCGCTCTCGTCGTGAACCCCAGGGCGCGGAGCGCGCTCTCTGCCGCCGTTGAGCCCGTGCGGTCACCTCACCATGGACAGACGCCATTACGCCAAGACCAACCCCGTTCAGCTGCAAAACGAGTCCAGTAACACCCACTGATGCTGCTCGACCACTCAAACCCCCTGCCAACCCACTGCTCCGCCGTAATAGCTCGCCGGAGATTCTCCGTTTACGGCCGCCCAGTCGATCTGCCTATAAATAGGGGCCCCGAGCTTCAACTCGAGCACCCACCAGCCCTACACTTCCCCTAGAGCACGCCTAGCCACTAGAAGAGCCCCGAGGAGGTCTTCTTCCTCGACTCCGGCCACCGCGATCCGCCACGGGATCCAGCCCGATTCGCCCCCGTGTGTGCTCCGCAGCCCCCATTCTCTTGCCAGTAGCTTCTCCTTGCACCACCCGTTCTGACCCGCGCCTCAATTCGTACTTTGCAGCCCTCCACCGGAGTTCCCCAACCTCACCCGAACCGCCGTCCGCCGGAGATAGTGTCGTCGTCGACGTGGTGCTCCCCGTTGGACGAGTCCACCACCCACCGACGCGGAAGAAGACACTGAAGCTCTTGGTACCCTCCGTTTCTCCTAACTCGCCGTGGTTCGACGCTGGCATCCACCACCGTCTTCGGGCGCCGGCGAGCTTTCAAACCTGACACGCGGGCCCCGCGTGTCAGCCTCTGTTTTATTTCCCCGAAACGTTTTCTGTTGGCGCCTTCGGGCAAAATACGTCTTCTCTCTTGCGCTTGCGCATTTCCAAACGAACCGTTTTCTGTTTTCTCAGTTAAAACCCTAGAACTTTTCTGTTTCATTACAGAAAGGTCCCTGGACAGAAACCTTTATAACTTTTTAATGAAAAGGTATTTTTGAGTGATTTATTTGAAAAATATTTGGCAAGGTTTCTGTGCATGTGTTGGTTTTCACGTTAGTACCCCCGTTTCGTGATTGCCGTAGGTTCCGGGAGAGGTGACGGAGCCGCGAACTTCGCCGAGCTAGACTCCGACTTCTCCGAACCAGGCAAGCTTGTTTGAACATTTGAGTGTAAGGCAACGACCCGGTTGTTCCGAAGTTGCGATGACCTCTGATGAGAGGTGGCCTAATCATGTAGTGACATGAAGGGCAGCAAGGTGGTACTGTTGTAGCATGCTGGCCTTGCGTCATCCAACTTTCTTCGGCGTTAACGTGGTTGGAGCCACGTTATCGATCTTTTCCCCGCATGTTCCAAGGTTGCGATGACCTCTGATGAGAGGTGGCCTAATCATGTAGTGACATGAAGGGCAGCAAGGTGGTACTGTTGTAGCATGCCAGCCTTGTGTCATCCGACTTTTTCGACGTTAACATGGTTGGAGCCGTGTTATCGTCCCTTCCCCTTTCCGTGCTACCACATGTCTCGTTGCCAGGATACGGTTTAGTAAGTTGGTAACCTCTTTCCGTGTACACACCAAATAGAGGGGCCGGGATGATGGTACCTTGGCCCAGGATTAAAGCCAGTCATTCGGTCAGGGGGCATGGGTGTTTCCGGTTGGGACCGAGACGGGGGCACCCCCTTATAGCGCGCGTATAGAAATTTGATCCCATGCTACGCGAGGTTGTAGCCTGCCCGACTCAGGGTTTTTCCTGAATGTTGCCGAGGGTGATCCCTGGCTTCGGATGGTTAAATTGGGTGTGTACAGGTTAGACGTGTTCCTTCCAGAACACCGTAGACGGAACTAGTCCCCGTGACTACCGAAATCCGTTGGCTGTGGTTAGGTACAAACTCTGCAGAGTCAATTCTTTCCAAATCATCGTATCCATGATCAGTAATGTAGACCTTACATCCAAATCTATCCGTGTGAAAACTTGCCCTGGCGAACAAGCTCAAGTGGTAAATTCAATTTCATTGTTATTCCTGTGGATGGACTAACATTATATTTGTCTCGTGCTTGTGATAAATTATATTTTCAAACTATTGTATTGTTGTGTTACAATATAAGCCCTTTATGTGACGTTGCGCAGACGTCCGACTGCGGCATGCACTGTCTTTGCTTTCTGTTATAAGCCCTTTATGTGGTGTCGCCCCGACGCCCGACTGTGGCATTATTGTTCCGCATTTTCCGCTCGAGGAGTCTTTCAGACACTCGTTTGGCACCAGTATTATTATTTCGCATTTTCCGCTCGAGGAGTCTTTCAGACACTCGTTTGGCACCAGTATTATTATTCCGCATTTTCCGCTCGAGGAGTCTTTCAGACACTCGTTTGGCACCAGTATTATTATTCCGCATTTTCCGCTCGAGGAGTCTTTCAGACACTCGTTTGGCACCAGTATTATTATTCCGCATTTTCCGCTCGAGGAGTCTTTCAGACACTCGTTTGGCACCAGTATTACTATTCTGCAGTTTCCGCTCGAGGCGTCATTCAGACCCTCGCTTGGCACCCAGTATTTATTATCTCTATGTCTGATCGCACTGGTTAACTTATTCATGTGCTTCATGTTTGCATTTGTTATACCTTATGTCCGAACTGTCTTGCGAGTACTTTCATAGTACTCACCTGGCTTGTTGATTTGGCCAGATGTTGACGAAGGCGATCTCTTGGATGAAGAGTTTGATAGCGCGTCCGACGCCTAGAGGAGTCCCAGTCAGTCCTGCGCGATCCCGGATATTGGTCACTTGTATCGTTTACGCTTCCGCCACCCGCAATAAGTCTTCTCGAGCCTCACTCCGACGCTCGAAGAGTTGTAGTAGTCTGGAATCATGTCACTCGCTTCGCGATGATATCTCCACCACCGTTTTTATCGTGAGTTAGTAGTTTGCCACCCTATCCGCCGTATTGTTTTATCGGCGTGCATGTAATAAATTGTTGGGCAGTCTCTGCTCAACTTTGTATTATATTTAGTACCCCTGGTATTTTTCTTCTGTGACCAATGTATTGTCTATCAGTGAGAAGGAATTCTTCCTCGCTGGTCTGTAACAGGGATTGGTTTTCTCAATAATTATTTTATTGAAAAACCGGTCGTGACAGGGGGGCACCGCTAGAACACACAACATTGGTTCCTAGCGGTGTGCGGCGCCCCCCTCCACAGTTTACACCTCCGGTCATATTCACGTAGTGCTTAGGCGAAGCCCTGCACGGATCACTTCACCGTCACCATGTCGTCGTGCTAACGAAAATCTCCCTCGACACTTTGCTGGATCAGGAGTTCGAGGGACGTCATCGAGCTGAACGTGTGCAGAACTCGGAGGTGTCGTATGTTCGGTGCTTGATCGGTCGGAACGAGAAGAAGTTTGACTACATCTATCGCGTTGTCAAACGCTTCCGCTTTTGGGTCTACGAGGGTACGTGGACAAACTCTCCCCTCTCATTGTTATGCATCTCCTAGATAGTCTTGCGTGAGCATAGGAATTTTTTGAAATTGCATGCTACGTTTCCCAACACAAGAATACTAATATAATTATTTCTCAACAACAAATCAAAGATTTGATCACACATGTTTGAATTGAAGGTATACTTCTTGTTTTCCTGCCGATCTTGGTGTGAGAACGACTTTGGAGGTAAATAAACGAATTGTTCAGATTTGGAATCTCCCCACTCGGCTATGCATTGTGTTTTGCACTCTATCTCTGATGTATTTGGATAAGATGTTATACTAGCATCGATTTTCTCAAAAGAATTTCACCTTGGCTTTAAATTTCTGAAACGAAAATAGCTAGAACACACATGTCTTAATCGATACCAAGTGTAAGTCAAGTAAGAAATAAGCAAAGCTACCCAATTAGATATGAACTTTAGATAAAGCAATGGGGAAAGCCTTGACTGCAACAATAAGTCACTATCGGTCTATAAATGGCGCAATAGGTTGACCGATATGCTCTATAACAATTTTATTGCTAACAAGTAAATTACCATTCTTCATTGGTCTTTCAAAATTACTTATGAGAATTATTCTAATAGATGCATCAACAATAAAGTTGTGACCAAATCTGAAAATGGGTAAATTACTTGCTAGACATACCTCTTCAAATATGTAGGGAGAACATGATGGTAGTGTGACTTGAACAATGTCTTGCTCCGTCTTTGGATGGCTCCCCAACGCCTTTTCATCACCTTTTTCTTGATTCTGTGCATCATTACTTTGAAGATCCTTTTCAGCCGAAATTTGTCCGGCTACTTGTTTTTTTCCTCGAGGCTTGTCAATTTCTATGGCCCGGAACTTATAGGGCAGGAGGTAGGTTCCATTAACTTCAGAAAAGTCATGCATGGTCGTTTTTCTATGCTTGCCATGCCCTTTCTCAATAATGCTTGCCTCTTTGGATTTGATGGACTCGAAATATATACTACTTGATTCGGCTTTTTCAACCGAAGCACTTTCATGTTCCGAATCATCCTTCTTTTCATTGATTCTACCAATTGGCAATGCTTCTTTTATTCGAGCCAATTATTTTTCTTTTGTTTCTAGCGGCGAGCGGCAAAATTGGCTTTAAGTTTTTTCTCAATTTCAGCACACTCCGGATATGATTTACCCCCCCCCCTAATGCTTTTAGACTCTTTCGGCAATGAACCGTTGCCGAAATTTTGCAATTGTGTAGGGGGTATATAATATGATGTAGTACTAGGTGAAGGCGTTTGTAATGTTGTAAAACCATATTTTTGCTCGCCACTTTTATGAATTGGCAAAGATTCATCTTCTTGTAAAACTCTAGATTTTATTGCATTATAATCGGTAACTAACCCCTTGTGACGCCCTCGATTCAATTGTACACTAATCATACACGCAAATGTGTACGATCAAGATCAAGGACTCACGGGAAGATATCACAACACAACTCTAGACACAAATAAAAATAATACAAGCTTTATATTACAAGCCATGGGCCTCGAGGGCTCAAATACATAAGCTCGAAAACACAAGAGTCAGCGGAAGCAACAATATCTGAGTACAGACATAGGTTAGACAAGACTGCCTTAAGAAGGCTAGCACAAAACAACAACGATCGAAAAGGCAAGGCCTCATGCCTGGGAGCCTCCTAACTACTTCTGGTCGTTGGCGGTCTTCACGTAGTAGTAGGCATCGGCGGTGGCATCTGGCTCCTGGGCTCCGACATCTAGTTGCATCAACCGGAGAGAAGAAGAAAGGAGGAAGAGGGGGAGCACAACCGTGAGTACTCATACAAAGTACTCGCAAGCAAGGATCTACACTACATATGCATCGGTATCAATGAAATGGGCTGTATCTGTGGACTGGGCTGTAGAAATGCCAGAATAGAGGGGAGAGCATAGTCCTATCGAAGACTAGCATCTTCTGGAAACCACCATCTTGCAGCAACATGAGGGAGTAGAGTAGCATAAAGTAAAGTAGTAGAAGTGTTATCAACCTCGGCCAGAGATCCTTTCTCGACTCCCTGCGAGAAAGCAATCCCAGAGCCATACTATCCATTTATCACCTCATATCCAAGTCTCATCTCAAGTATCCAGTTCTACTTGTATCGATCGGGATACAACTCGAAGTGTCCATTACCGTAGGACAGGCTATCGATAGATGTTTTCTTCCCTGCAGGGGTGCACCAACTTACCCACCATGCTCGATTAACTCCGGCCGGACACACTTTCCTGGGTCATGCCCGGCCTCGGCCAAACAATACGCCGCAACCCGACCTAGGCTTAATAGAGAGGTCAAGCACGCCGGACTAAACCTATGCCCCCAGGGGTCATGGGCCATCGCCCCGGGAACTCCTGCATGTTGCATGGGCGGCTGGTGAGCAGACCTAGCTACCTCCTTAAAAAAGGCGGGAGCTTACCAGTCCAACCCGGCGCGCGCCGCTCAGTCGCATGACGTCTATTAAGCTTCGGCTGATGCATACGACGCAGAACGCCCATACTATGCCCACGTGATGGTTAGTGCTATCAGGCCAGAGGCCCCTCGGATCAAATATCCAAATCGTAGTGGATTAGGAGCACGCAGTAACAAGCAGAGACTCACGAAAGATGTGACCCCATTGCCCCATTTCGAGGACTTGCGGCAAGGGCTAAGAATGCCCGGCCACGCCTCGTAAGTATCTCGCGGGCACCCTCCAGGTCAACCCGTCTCCACATCACTCGCGGGTACCCCTCAGGGTCGACCCGCCCTTCCAAGTAATAGTTGTAAAGTCCAGGTATCCGTGTGTTCAAACATCAAGGGGAAAACCCGAGGAATCACCCCCGGTGAATTCCACTCGATGTAATCATCAAGGTGAACGTAAGAGGAATCACCCCCGAGGTTCACACTTGAGGGGTTGCACGACAGAGTCGTATCGGAAGTGGTTAAGGAGGAAATCACCCTTGATGACCACGACCGAATAGCTACACTACAGGGTTAACATCAGAAGTGCTGAAGAGGTCTCACCCTCGGCACTCGATAGTAACCCAGTAGTGTCGAACAACTAATGGGAAAGTGATGTGCGGTGCCGGGGCCTGGTCTTCGACCCCGTTGATCGGGTCTTCGATGATGAAGCAGGGGCAACAAGGACAAGGTGGGGCTCACTGATGGATCACTAACCAACCTATAATAAGCAGTTTAGGATAAGCAGGTAAGGTACAATAGCAGATACAAAAGCAGGCTATGCATCAGAATAGGAGCAAACAATAACAGTAGCAAAATCTAATGCAAGCATGAGAGAATGGAATGGGCGATATCGGGATGATCAAAGGGGGGGCTTGCCTGGTTACTCTGGCAAGGAGGGGTCGTCAACACCATAGTCGTACTGGGTTTCGCCGGCAGTCTCGGGGTCTACCGAAAAGAAGTAATGGAGGGGGAACACAATAAATAACAGAACAATCAAAGCATCACAAAGCATAACATGGCAATACGCGGTGCTAGGGGTGACCTAACGCGGTAGTAAGCGATACTGGTGAAAGGGGAAACATCCGGGAAAGTATCCCCGGTGTTTGACGTTTTCGGACAGATGAATCGGAGGGGAAAGTTGTATGCTAGGGACGTGTGGCGGACGAACGGACTGCGTATTCAGATTCATCTCGTCATTCTGAGCAACTTTCATATATAGAACATTTTCATCGGAGTTATGAATTATTTTAAATGATTTTTTGAAGTTTAAAACATTTTCCTGGAATTCCTGGAATTAAAAATAATTCGAAAATAAAATATTAAAAGCTATGGGTACACAGGAAAAGTATCCAGAATGTTGCTTATCCGGCTGACAGGTGGGGTCATTGACTGAGTTGACCCGGTCAAAAGTTGACTGGTCAAAAGGGGAATAGTATTTGGGTCCCACTTGTCATTGTCTCTAGCTTTATTAGATTAACCAATTTTGTTTAATTTACAAGGGGGCCCTTCTGTCATGGAGTCATTGACCTAACAGAGATTAGTTAACTGAAATTAATTGTTTTTTAACTAGCGGTTAGTTAAACCGGTCGGGCCCACGCGTCAGTGGGTCAACCCACTGGCTAAACGTGCGTGCGCGCGTGCCCGCCGGCGAGCACAGAAAACGGCGGCGGGGTTCGGGACTCACCGTCCGGTGGCCAAACCGCACGCGGTTGGCCGCGTTCGAACGTGGGGTCGAGCCGCGTCCAGGGGCGATGAAGGGAGGCGCGGGGGTGGCCGAGCGCGTCGAGGACGACAACGCCCAACGGTAGTTGTAGGCGGCGCTCGGTACCGTAGTCCTGTGGGACGCAGAGGCGAGCATGCGCGGGGCTGTGCGAGGGGCGTGGCCGGGTCATGCAGCGCGAGCGGCGACCATGGGGGAGTACGGGAGCAGAGAGGGGGGAGGAGAGGGGAGGCGCAGCCGGCGCGGCGGCTCACCGCGAAGCTGTAGGGAGTGGCAGTGGGCTCGAGGCGGCTTGGGGTGGTCCGGCGAGGGAGAGGATGAGGCGGACGACGGCGACGGGGACGAGGCAGTCCGGCGACGGCGCGGTCGCGGACGAGGCGGCGTCAGCGCGGTCGGCGACATCGGAGCTGCATCCCCCCTGATCCAGACGGGATCGAGCAGAGGAGGGGGGTCCGACGATGGGGCGGCAGGTGATGGAGGCGGCGGGGCGGCGCCGGGGGAAGGGCGGCGGCGGTGCAGTCACCACTGTCAGGGGGCGAACGCCCCGACCTAGATTGGGTCGTGGGGTGGGGGAGAGGAGTGAGGGGATCAGGTGGAGTGGGGGCTTCTGCTAGATATTTCGGGCGCGTGGGGGGATAAGGGAGGACGGAGTGGGCCGGCCTGGTTGGTCCAGAAACCAGCTGGGCTGAGGCCCACGGGGGAGGGGAGGCCCTTTTTTCTTTATCCTTTGTTTTTTATACCGTTTTCTTTTAACAGCCTCCATTTGCATTTAGTTAAGCCACCAAATGACTTTGCAAATATGTGGAGGTGGACTAAACAAATACTAGGAAAAATTGAGCCCTGCCACAAAAGTTTGGAAGGATTTTGAAATAGTTTGCCACTTTTATAATTTAAAAAGGCATTTAATCTATTGTTTTAGCCACTTCTTTAATTGGTTTAGGCCATTTAAACACCTTGCAAAAATGTTGGTTCACCACCAATATTTGTTATGGATTATTTGCCACCAGATGAACATTTTAGATTTCATGACTGACAAATATGAATTTTTGACTTTAGATTGGATTTGAATTTGAATTGTGATTTGGATCAAGTGAAGATTAGCAACAGTAACATGATTACATGGCACCATTAGCAGAAGGTTACTGTAGCTTAATTATCCGGGTGCCACAATTCTCCTCCACTACAAGAAATCTCATCCCGAGATTTAAGGGGTGGAGTAAGGGGGAAAGACTCGGGAAGGACGGAGCTCAACACAAGATAGGTACGCGGGGACTATGTCAGTGAACATGGCATAGAGGCATCTCTCGAGTTGAAACTCAAGAAAGTCATCAAGAGAAAGGTGAGGTGCATTAAGGAGCTTCAACCCGGTAGACAATCGTTCGTTGCCTGAAACAGAGGGTGAAAGAGGTTCGGAGCTATGGGAATAAGTATTGCGTCTGATAACAGAATAGATCGTCTCTCGGAAGGTGGCTCGTGATTTACATACGAAGCCAAGCGCGAGGGACAACTTTGGAAAACAGGGATGTACCAGAGTCAGGTTTCGATCCTATGGAATTGTGGGTTATGCGCCCACCATGTGGGTTAAAAGTAGAAAGGGGGCCTATAGCAAGGCATGTCAGATGATAGACTGTCATTTATGTTGTCAACAACGTTGGTACCAAGGGCGAGGGACGTAGAGAACTATGTTCCTGCTCGTTGAACGAGGCGGACCAATAGGCAAAGTTCTCGTCCATCGGTGGTTACCGGAATGTCAACAGTAATAATAACAAGGTCTTACAGACAAATTGTACACCGAGGTGTTTTCATAAGCAGGGAACTATTACTGCTTAGATCTCATAAACCACAAGAAAGTTTAAACAAAACAATGGAAAAGAAAAGGTGATCATTAGATTAATCAGAACATTGGAAAGGAAAATGTGTTTACACACAAGAATTGGGAGTATATCCTTCCCAAGGGGGAAGCGGAGCAGGATATACATGATATGACAACAAGTTCAAAAGCATTTAGATAAAGGGGGCGAGGGAAGAATCATGATATTACCCATACAACGGTGTTTGGATAATAGATCAAGAAACATTCGACAATGTGCTTCCAATGTTCTTGTTTATATGCGGAATACCTCAGTCATGCTTCGAGCTAGCATTAACATGGTGTTACAAGTAGGGGTTGGAGTTGAAGATCACAAGAAATACTCAAGGAACAATTGCAGGAATAGCAAGGAGTCCAAGGTATAACCAAGACATGATCAAACATGTATTGGAAAGAAGACAAGGGGGTTGTCGATGATAACTCAAATCATCGAAGGTCAAGGATGGTATTTCTCATCACGAATTCGATTGATATGCTGGAAGAGCTCAGAATGCTGACGAGCACGACACAATTGTCAAGAGATTTCAGGATGATGTAATCGATCGGCGATGACATCAAGTCAAAGGAATGATGAAGCGAAAAGTTATTGGAACCACGGGTACGACACAAACTCGATAGCAAGCTTGCTGTTCAAGGCAAAATGGTATGACGAGGAAGATCGATATAAGCTTAGCTCATCGTCAAAAATTCTGTTCCGGGAAGAAGGACCAGGCAGCACAGTTAAAATTTAGCACGATAATGACATAGCCGGCCAGGCTAGGAATGACTAGAAGGATTATTAAACTTGTAAGTAATGAAAATTACTTAGAGTTATAGAATCGGAGTGCGGAATCGACTCAACTGATTCACTTATCGGTGTCCTCGAGTGATTAATAACTCAGATCCCGGGGGAAATCTGAAATCGGTGAGAAGCAATACTAGATGAAGACTCATAGGGAGCAACACAGTTCTTTGATATTCTCGAGGTACCGGAGGGTAATACTCGAAGGAAGATCAAAATAGAGGTTGCGGAGATGCATTGATCTGCAGAAGACAAGTGCTTTAACTTGTCCGAGAAATGGAATTAAAGGGGGAACAATCATGGTTAGAACCACAGTTGTAAAGGACCAAACATAGATACCTGTATGAACTTATAATAAGGGGATTATTATATCACAAGAAGCTTCCATGATAAGATCCACATTAGGTCCATGGGCATGAACACAAAGTTCAAGGTCGACTCCCACTTCTCCAATGCATAACCTTTCATTCACTTCTCGCGTTCAATGAAGTTGTAGTGTTGAAATGTTATCTGGCATAACACCAGAAGAGTATGACTCGTGAAAACTCTCGGGTTCACATGGATAAAGGAAAGCATAGGTTCAACCCATAGGGGCATCTTGGGAACATATACCACAAACTCCACGAATAAAATAACACAAGCTCGAAGGCAGCGCATGGTTGAGAACGCAGAGGATACAATTTACCAAAGGCTTTATGTATCTGAGGAAAGGCTCCAAGAGGTTATGAATATGAAGGACGTTGTCGGATAAAATCCAACAAAGGATCTAGCAGTCCACATAGGATCTGATGTGAGTATCGGTACTCAATCAGAAGAAGAAAGAATGCAAAGGCTTCGGATTATAGAAACATCTAAATAATTCGATGCTTAAATGCAAAGAAATCATGATTTCAAAAATAGAAGATCAGAAGCAGACGCTCTGATCAAAAGATAAGTAAGTTGAATAGTCTTAGGGATACAATCGACAACAATTTGATTGGTCGAGATCCTGCACATGTTGAAAAGGACGTCTGAGCTGGAAAGATGAATTCTAGGATCTGATTAAGGATTGCAACATTCGCAACATATTGAATCAAGGGACCCAAGATGATAAAGGCAAAGGACATCCATGAATATTGCTAGTCATTTGGAATTAACCAAAATGCAGGTAGACAAGCATTTCAAGAGCCATAGGCTAATGAGGATTCTCGAAAGATCGGATAGTATTTCGAAGAATTTTGTGAAACACATGAACAACTGGGGATGAGCGGATACTCGGTAAGAGCGAGGAATTATCCGTAGGGGTATTCAGGTGACAAAGAACTGCAAGGCAGTAGGCACAAAGTATTCTCGGAACAATAGAGAGAATTTTGGTGTATCTTGTAATAACAAGATCAACTGGGGATGAATGTATGAACGACAAATGTAGATAGTTATCCATAAGGATACATCGGTGGTAGGGAATTGTAAAAGCGATGGCACATAGTCTCAAGAGAACATCGTAGGGTGTCTTCGGAATCTTCTGGTGAAACAAGCGATCGTTCGGACCAAGGGGCTCTCCGGTAGAAAGTATTTACGAGAACCTAGAGTTGGAGTTAGTAAAATCGTTTAACCTGAATAGAAGAGATGTTAGAGTCCCAGAGTATAGACGAGGAATAGAAGATCCTAGTACCACCCAATGGCGACGTGGGCCCGTAAGACACACAACCATGTTAGTAAAAGTTTTTGCAATGTCTAGACTCGACTTCGGCCAAGGAGTGTGAAGGGGGATTCCTACAGGCAGTCGGCTCTGATACCAACTTGTGACGCCCTCGATTCAATCGTACACTAATCATACACGCAAATGTGTACGATCAAGATCAAGGACTCACGGGAAGATATCACAACACAACTCTAGACACAAATAAAAATAATACAAGCTTTATATTACAAGCCAGGGGCCTCGAGGGCTCGAATACATAAGCTCGAAAACACAAGAGTCAGCGAAAGCAACAATATCTGAGTACAGACATAGGTTAGACAAGACTGCCTTAAGAAGGCTAGCACAAAAGCAACAACGATCGAAAAGGCAAGACCTCCTGCCTGGGAGCCTCCTAACTACTCCTGGTCGTCGGCGGTCTTCACGTAGTAGTAGGCATCGACGGTGGCATCTGGCTCCTGGGCTCCGACATCTGGTTGCATCAACCAGAAAGAAGAAGAAAGGAGGAAAAGGGGGAGCAAAGCAACCGTGAGTACTCATCCAAGGTACTCGCAAGCAAGGATCTACACTACATATGCATCGGTATCAATGAAATGGGCTGTATCTGTGGACTGGGCTGTAGAAATGCCAGAATAGAGGGGAGAGCATAGTCCTATCGAAGACTAGCATCTTCTGGAAACCACCATCTTGCAGCAACAGGAGGGAGTAGAGTAGCATAAAGTAAAGTAGTAGAAGTGTTATCAACCTCGGCCAGAGATCCTTTCTCGACTCCCTGCGAGAAAGCAATCCCAGAGCCATACTATCCATTTATCACCTCATATCCAAGTCTCATCTCAAGTATCCAGTTCTAGTTGTATCGATCGGGATACAACTCCAAGTGCCCATTACCGTAGGACAGGCTATCGATAGATGTTTTCTTCCCTGCAGGGGTGCACCAACTTACCCACCACGCTCGATTAACTCCGGCCGGACACACTTTCCTGGGTCATGCCCGGCCTCGGCCAAACAATACGCCGCAACCCGACCTAGGCTTAATAGAGAGGTCAAGCACGCCGGACTAAACCTATGCCCCCAGGGGTCATGGGCCATCGCCCCGGGAACTCCTGCACGTTGCGTGGGTGGCCGGTGAGCAGACCTAGCTACCTCCTTAAAAAAGGCGGGAGCTTACCAGTCCAACCCGGCGCGCGCCGCTCAGTCGCATGACGTCTATTAAGCTTCGGCTGATGCATACGACGCAGAACGCCCATACTATGCCCACGTGATGGTTAGTGCTATCAGGCCAGAGGCCCCTCGGATCAAATATCCAAATCGTAGTGGATTAGGAGCACGCGGTAACAAGCAGAGACTCACGAAAGATGTGACCCTGTTGCCCCATCTCGAGGACTTGCGGCAAGGGCTAAGAATGCCCGGCCACGCCTCGTAAGTATCTCGCGGGCACCCTCCAGGTCAACCCATCTCCACATCACTCGCGGGTACCCCTCAGGGTTGACCCGCCCTTCCAAGTAACAGTTGTAAAGTCCAGGTATCCGTGTGTTCAAACATCAAGGGGAAATCCCGAGGAATCACCCCCGGTGAATTCCACTCGATGTAATCATCAAGGTGAACGTAAGAGGAATCACCCCCGAGGTTCACACTTGAGGGGTTGCACGACAAAGTCGTATTGGAAGTGGTTAAGGAGGAAATCACCCTCGATGACCACGACCGAATAGCTACACTACATAGTTAACATCAGAAGTGCTGAAGAGGTCTCACCCTCGGCACTCGATAGTAACCCAGAAGTGTCGAGCAACTAAGGGGAAAGTGATGTGTGGTGCCTGGGCCTGGTCTTCGATCTCGTTTATCGGGTCTTCGATGATGAAGCAGGGGCAACAAGGACAAGGTGGGGGTCACTGATGGATCACTAACCAACCTATACTAAGCAGTTTAGGATAAGCAGGTAAGGTACAATAGCAGATACAAAAGCAGGCTATGCATCAGAATAGGAGCAAACAATAACAGTAGCAAAATCTAATGCAAGCATGAGAGAATGGAATGGGCGATATCGGGATGATCAAAGGGGGGGCTTGCCTGGTTGCTCTAGCAAGGAGGGGTCGTCAACACCATAGTCGTACTGGGTTTTGCCGGCAGTCTCGGGGTCTACCGAAAAGAAGTAATGGAGGGGGAACACAATAAATAACAGAGCAATCAAAGCATCACAAAGCGTAACATGGCAATACGCGGTGCTAGGGGTGACCTAACGCGGTAGTAAGCGATACTGGTGAAAGGGGGAAACATCCGGGAAAGTATCCCCGGTGTTTGACGTTTTCGGACAGATGAATCGGGGGGAAAGTTGTGTGTTCGCTATGCTAGGGACGTGTGGAGGACGAACGTACTTCGTATTCAGATTCGTCTCGTCATTCTGAGCAACTTTCATATATAAAACATTTTCATCGGAGTTATGAATTATTTTAAATGATTTTTTGAAGTTTAAAACATTTTCCTGGAATTCCTGGAATTAAAAATAATTCAAAAATAAAAGATTAAAAGCTATGGGTACACAGGAAAAGTATCCAGAATGTTGCTTATCTTGCTGACAGGTGGGGTCATTGACTGAGTTGACCCGGTTAAAAGGGGAATAGTATTTGGGTCCCACTTGTCATTGTCTCTAGCTTTATTAGATTAACCTGTTTAAGTTACAGTGGGGCCCTTCTGTCATGGAGTCATTAACTTAACAGAGATTAGTTAACTGAAATTAATTGTTTTTTTAACTAGCGTTTAGCGGTTAGTTAAACTGATCGGGCCCACGCGTCAGTGGGTCAACCCACTGGCTAAACGTGCGTGCGCGCGTGCCCGCCGGCGAGCACAGAAAACGGCGGCGGGGTTCAGGACTCGCCGTCCGGTGGCCAAACCGCACGCTGTTGGCCGCGTTCGAACGTGGGGTCGAGCCGCGTCCAGGGGCGATGAAGGGAGGCGCGGGGGTGGCCGAGCGCGTCGAGGACGACAACGCTCAGCGGCAGTTGTAGGCGGCGCTCGGTATCGCAGTCCTGTGGGACGCAGAGGCGAGCGTGCGCGGGGCTGTGCGAGGGGCGTGGCAGGGTCGCGCAGCACGAGCGGCGACCACGGGGGAGTACGGGAGCAGAGAGGGGGGAGGAGAGGGGAGGCGCAGCCGACGCGGCGGCTCACCGCGAAGCTGTAGGGAGGGGCAGTGGGCTCGAGGCGGCTTGGGGTGGTCCAGCGAGGGAGAGGACGAGGCGGACGACGGCGACGGGGACGAGGCAGTCCGGCGACGGGCGGTCGCGGACGAGGCGGCGTCAGCGTGGTCGGCGACATCGGAGCCGCATCCCGCTGATCCAGACGGGATCGAGCAGAGGAGGGGGTCCGGCGATGGGGCGGCAGGTGATTGAGGCGGCGGGGCGGCGCCGGGGGAAGGGCGGCGGTGGTGCAGTCACCACTGTCAGGGGGCGAACGCCCCGACCTAGATCGGGTCGTGGGGTGGGGGAGAGGAGCGAGGGGATCAGGAGGAGTGGGGGCTTCTGCTAGATATTTCGGGCGCGTGGGGGGATAAGGGAGGACGGAGTGGGCCGGCCTGGTTGGTCCAGAAACCAGCTGGGCTGAGGCCCACGGGGGAGGGGAGGCCCTTTTTTCTTTATCCTTTGTTTTTTTATACTGTTTTCTTTTAACAACCTCCATTTGCATTTAGTGAAGCCACCAAATGACTTTGCAAATATGTGGAGGTGGACTAAACAAATACTAGGAAAAATTGAGCCCTGCCACAAAAGTTTGGAAGGCTTTTGAAATAGTTTGCCACTTTTATAATTTAAAAAGGCATTTAATCTATTGTTTTAGCCACTTCTTTAATTGGTTTAGGCCATTTAAACACCTTGCAAAAATGTTGGTTCACCACCAATATTTGTTATGGATTATTTGCCACCAGATGAACATTTTAGATTTCATGACTGACAAATATGAATTTTTGACTTTAGATTGGATTTGAATTTGAATTGTGATTTGGATCAAGTGAAGATTATCAACAGTAACATGATGACATGGCACCATTAGCAGAAGGTTACTGTAGCTTAATTATTCGGGCGTCACACCCCTTATCATGCTCTTCAAGGCAAAGAGCACTAATCTTGTTATTTCAGGCTATATCCCTTTTTAATGTAGCCACTTCCCATTCTGTAAGGGATTGCTCCACAATACTTTTAGATTCTTTCGGCAATGAGGTGTTGCTGAAAGTATGCAAGTGCGTAGAGATGCATTATATGTAACAATATTAGATAATGGCATGTGCACTCCTACAAAATTTTCACTTATTCGGCTATGACCATGAAGGTGTGGAGGCGAATTATGAGCATCTACAGTTGTATATGATGCCGAAAAATTACTAACATAAGGTGTAGCATATGACGGTTGAGAGTAGCTGGCTGAATAGCTAGTAGTAGCATGGCCAATTCTCCCATCCATCGGCATGATTGAACTAGTATATTACAAATTAGTTGCCGATGAATAAAAGGTGAAACACTTTGTCACATACTATTGGAAGTTCCTACATAAGGTGTTTCAACTTGATTAACCAAACTCATCATGTTGGTCATCGGCATAACGAGTTCTGGGGTTGCCGATGCATGAGAGTTGGAGTACTGGGTATTCATATTACCTTGGTAGATTGTAAACCCTAGATGACGATCTCTTCGTAGCAAGAACGAGCTATAAACCGTTCAAAGCTTCGTCCCCCAGTGGAGTCGCTAAAAGTGTGTTGACACACGAACACGTTACCATGTACCCTCGAGGTTGGGGGTGATGCACCACAACTCACGTCGAAGGAGACCCGTATGGAAGTGCGGTCCGCAAGCAATCGGTGGGCGCTTTTGAGGACCCGAAACCCCATACGCCCAGGAGGGACCCCGTCAGGGTGCGTGGCGGCTATGGGTTGTCCTAGGTCGACCTGATCGCCCCTAGGGCCTCGAGGTCCGCCGCTCTGTAACAAGAAAAACGAACGAAGAACGAGGAAAAAGAAGAAGAAGAAGGAAGAGAGATAAAAGTAAAGGTAAAAGTGGTAGATGATTATTCGATTGTGTGTTGTTCAATCGACTGTCATGTCTCATATATTTATGAGGCGGCTGGACTTACCGTACAACAAAAGGACTCCAAATCCCGTCCAAATCTTTCCAAAATTACCCAAATTCAGATTTAGGTAAGTCTGAGACAACAGTTCGGTTTTTGAGTCTCACAGACCACAAACGACCTCTGATGAAGATGAGCACAAAAGAAAATTTAACAGTTTCAACGAGACGAACAACTTTGATGTTGAAGGTTTTTAGATTCGAGGCCATCTTCAATACCCTACAAGGCCATCTTTAACTTCTAGTCGGACCCGGTCATGCAGTTTTCTTGCCTGTCTGAGTCTTGTAGCAACCTTACAGGCCATATACTATCTCAGATGATGATGACTCTAAAAGCAAAGTTGACCATTTCGATGATACGCACAAATCCTGTGTAGAACACGTTTTCATACGAGTCTATCCAGATAATCCCGTGTAGAACATGTTTTCATACGAGTCTATCTAGACCTTCTTCAGCTTCTGGTCGGATTGGCCTTGACAGTTTCCACTTGGCCGGCAAGTTTTTCACGTCGGCAAGCTTTCCACTTGGCCGGCAAGCTTTTCACGCCGGTAAGCTTTCACGCCGGCAAGCTTTCACGCCGGCAAGCTTCACTCGGCCGGCAAGCTTCACGCCGGCAAGCTTTTCACTTGGCCGTCGTAGTAAAAGCTTCATGTTGCCTCGCATTTTCGCCGGCAAGCTTCATTCAGTCGGCAAAGGCCGAATAGCTCACGCGACCCATCAGACACCACCTTGATGGGTGTCTGGTCCATCGCGTCATTTTTTCACTCAGGACCGGTCCGCAAAGTGTTGCCTCTAACTTTTGCATACGAAGTCGGATTGGGATGAATTTTATATAGAAGTCAACGGATTCAACGAGATGAAGATGCTTCATGTAGAACATTTTTTATATGAGGCCGTCTTGGGGCGTAATCAGTCAAACAATGATCAGAACATAAAATTATAGAACTTTGAACATAGTTTCAGCTCTTAAGATGAGGTCGGATGATGATGACCCAAACATCAAAATTGCTCAATTTGATGATACAAAACTTCTTCGTGTTGAAACCCTTCTAATTGGGACCATCGTAATTGCGTTTCGTACCATGCTAAAATCAGGTGTCAACAGGTTGTACATGCGTGTCTCCATAGGGATGACTATATGCGTGTGTGTGTAAGCGTCTGCGTATGTACAGCGCTAAAAAAACTAGACGCGTGCAGGCACGACCTCGCGTAGACACGTTGAAAGATGCGAGGCAACATGAAACTTGTGCTACGATACCGTGGACCCTGTAAGGAAAGATCGATTCGGGGGCATCCCACAAAATATATAGGAAATAAATTAACGCCAGTCCATGCCGGTTGTTCGCGATCGTCTTTGCCTCTTCCGTTGACTTGACCTGCGTATTCATGCATCGACCGCACAGCTGCATGTGTTTCATGAAAACGGGCGTCATTGCCCAGACGTCGTGGAGAAACGTAGGTTGATTATACGGCGGCGACGCAGATTATCTTCGAGATGATGGACCCATGGGTTCTCACGGTACAGTCGATTCGCACATGAACGTACTGGGCGACCACTTCATATATTACAACTCCACGTTAGTCATCGCTCTGATGAAGGAAAAAAATACACCGGTCTCGTCACTCTTCTACTTTACTTCTTGTATAATGTGCATCTAGTAGCTAGTAGTATTTCCTATCGCCGCGTCCTTGACCTCGAGTCCGTAGGTTTTGTTCGTGCAAGTGGGGCATTGTTTTGGATGAGCAAGTGGAGCATTATTGATGGTACTGATTTTGCAAGTGAACTAAGAGCAACTCCAACGCAGCGATCAACGCGAATTTTGTCCGTTTTTTATCCGTTTGGATCGGCCGTCCGCCCGTTCAAAATTGATGTATAGACGACATAAACCAGCCAAACCCTGAACGACGGGAGGATTCAACGGTGATGTTCACTTTTGGACTACGCATGGATTTCGTGTTCACTTTTTCATTTAGGTCCGCCGGTGCTCCCAACGGTGCCGATCGCATTTTATGGCATGTCCGCCCGGCATTTGGTCGAACACCTGATGGGCGAGCTCCCACGCCGCCTCGCCTGCGTACTCGGCTCCGCGTCGCCGCCCCGCCCCGCAGCTCGGCCGCGTCCCGCCCTGCGCGCGTCCTGTTGTGTGCCCGCAGCTCGGCCGCGACCCACTGCACAGCTTCGTCGTGCCCCCGCACTGCAGCTCGCCCCACTCCCTGCACCTGCCGCACCCGCTCGCGCACGCCGCCGCTCGCCCTGTCCCTCGCGCCCGCCCCCCGGCTCGGCCGCGCCCCGCCGAGCTCGCGTCCGCCGCTACCCGTGCTCCACATCGTGCTCGCGTCCGCCCGCGCCCGTGCTCCCCGCATCGCGCGCGCCCACCCATGCCCGTGATCCGCGCGACGTGCTCCTGGTCGCGTTGCGCGGCCAGCAGCGGCTAGCTAGCTAGCTCGCACACGCGCAACGGGCAGCAGCATGCATGCTCGGCCACCGGCGGCTAGCTAAGCTAGCACGCACATGCTCGGCGAACAACGGCTAGGCAGCTAGCTAGCCCGCACGCAGATGCACCAGCACGCACGGCCAGTGTTGGAGCCGAAGCCCTAAACCCTAGCTCTCACTCTTGCTCTTTCTCAGCGCACTTCTCTCGCTGGCTCGAACTGAGGAGGAAGGAGACGCGGTGGACACAGAGGATTTTCTGGCGCACGTACGCCCCGCCGCTACGATGGCAAACCTTTTCCTCCAAGCACGAACTCGACTCCATAGGCTCAGGTTACAACGATCGGCTCGAGGCTTTTATAGCCGGGCCTGCGGTGGGCACGACCCACGTGCTCCCACCCTGGCTGGTGCTCCGATCGGCCCGCTCCGCTCGCAGCCACCACGCGCACGAACGCGCATGGCTCACGGCGATCACGCCCACCTCGCGATCCCACAACCACCTGGCCTATGCTACGCACGCCCGCTGGGTGCACACACACACATACTCCCGCCTAACTCACGCACGCACACACGCACCCCCTTGCCACGGACCCGACACGGTCCGGTCTGTGCCCGATGCGCCCGGTGCGCGCACACGCACCAGTCCCGCTCTGGCCATGGATTATTGCCAACACTCACCCCCTAAGCCATGGCTCAGAGGAGAGTCGGCTCGAGATCGTCGCCGACCTCCGCGACGAGGGCTTGCTCTGTCGCCGCCGCCCTTCGAGGCCTCGGGCAGTCGCACTTGAAGTGACCACGCTGCCCCAGTTTTAGCAACGGCCTCAACTCTTCACGCCGCAGCCCGACGCCATGCTGCCAACGCCGTCGTCGTCGAGGTCGAGTCCGCCTCCGCCTGCCGTCGCTGCCGAGCCACCCACTGCGCCACCGTCGTCATCAGCTGTCCGTCTGCCCGCTCACCGTCAACTTGCCCGCGCCTTCGTGATCGCTCGTCAAAGGCTTTCAGGCGACTGAGCGCCTCCTCGAAGGTCATGGTAGTGACGTCGCAGAACTGCTCGATGTCGGCGACCGCTGCGTACAGCTGGTCCGGTACCAAGTCCAGCAGTTTCTTCACCATCTCGGCGTCCCCGAGCGTCGTCCCGAGCCCCGCGTACCATACCGCCATGCCGCCAATCTTGCCAACGAAGGCGTCCAACGACTCGCCATCCGCCATGCGCAGGCGCTCGAACTCGCCGTGGAGGGTGGCCAACCGCGCCGCCCGGACCCGATCAGCTCCGACGAAGCGGGTCTTCAGGCTAGCCCAGACCTCCGCCGCCATCTTCTTCATCGACACCTGCATCAGCAGGTCCTCGGAGAGCGCCCCGAGCAAGTAGGCTCGCGCCAGCTTGTCCTTCTTAGCGACGACGGCCGCCGCCGCGTCCTTCGCCGGAACCACCGCCTCCCACAGCCCGGTCGCATCCAGGTTTGCCTCCACCTTCATTGCCCATGTGGTGTAGTTGTCACCGGTGAGCACAAGGACCGACATCGGCAGCGAGCTCCCCGAACCACCGGCGTATGGCACGAGGGAAATCGCCGGCAATCACCTCCCTGCAACGAGGCTCTGGTACCAAATGTTGGAGCCGAAGCCCTAAACCCTAGCTCGCCCTAGCTCTCACTCTTGCTCTTTCTCAGCGCACTTCTCTCTCTGGTTCGAACCGAGGAGGAAGAAGGAGACGCGGTGGACATAGAGGATTTTCTAGTGCACGTACACCCCGCCGCTATGATGGCGAACCTTTTCTTCCAAGCACGAACTCGACTCCACAGACTCAGGTTACAACGATCGGCTCGAAGCTTTTATAGTTGGGCCTGCTGGGCACGACCCACGTGCTACCACCCTTGCTGGCGCCCCGATCGGCCCGCTCCGCTCGCAGCCACCAGGCACACGAATGCGCATGGCTCGCGGCGAGCCCGCAACGATCACGCCCACCTCGCGATCCCACAACCACCTGGCCTATGCTACGCACGTCCGCTGGGTGCACACACACACACTCCATTCTAACTCACGCACGCACACACGCACACATGCACCCCCTTGCCAAGGACCCGACGCGGTCCGGTCCGCACCCGACGTGCCCGGTGCGTGCACACGCACCCGTCTCGCTCTGGCTGTGGCTTATTGCCAACACCTAGCAGCTCACGCCCGCAGCAGCTCGCGCCTTGCCAGCCCCACGCGTTGTGCGCCGTAGCAGCTCGTGCCTCGCCCGCAGTGGATCGTCTCCCAGCAGCTCGCGTCTCGGCGAAGCACGGCTGCTGGAGGCAGGCGCCACGGCGGAGCACGGCAGCGACGGGCTCGGGCAGCACGTGCCCTGCGCGGCGGCGAGGGTGGGTGGGAGAGAGAAAAGGACAAAGATGGGATGGTTGGGTGGATGGCAGGTGTGGCAGCGCGGCATGCAGCAAAAAGTGGCAGACGAGAGGGACACAAAAACCGTCCGCTTTGGACCCAAATCAGTCCCAATTTTGAAACTGAATGGGCCCGAGGGGATACGAAGCGGACGGAGAATGGGAATGGGTCTGCGCTTTGGGCGTTCATTTTTGTCCATGCGGACGCAAACGGATGCAGGCGGGCGTTTTGGATCTTTGCATTGGAGTTGCTCTAAGACGGGCCGTGACCCGCGAAGACCAGAGAAGAAAAGAACTGAAAAACTAGAACACTTGCATATTTGATGCCTCCCCTAAAAACATATTTGATGCCTAGTCCCAAATAATCATCCATTTTTTCTTTTTGAAAATATTTAAAACATGCCCCTTTATAATATATTCTTAAAAAAGTTTAAATATTGAAAACTCAATACATTACACAAAAATGAAAAAATAAACAAGCACTGCAGTAACTCCCCTTTAAGTGATAACTGAGGGCACATATGATGTGCTCCAAGGTAAGCAATCTATTATTAATCCAAATATTCATATTCGCACAATTTTATACCAAAATGACTTGCCCCCACTACCATAATTTAGTACTCCCTCCTTCCATCTATATAGGGCCTAATGCGTTTTTTGAGGCTAACTTTGATCAAATGTTAGAGCAATAATATATGACATGCAACTTACACCAAGCATACCGTCAAATTCGTAGGTGAAGGAGCTTCCAATGGTATAATTTTTACATTATAAATCTCATGTACTATTAATCTTGTCAATAGTCAAAGGCGGTCTTGAAAAACGCATTAGGCCTATATAGATGAAAGGAGGGAGTACGTCTAGATATGCAACATTAACCTAATTAGTTTTACCAATTAATTACATGCATGCATGCGTCCTTCATAGTTCATACATAGTTTTCTTATCCCACATTTATTGAACTCCCTTTTATGTGATAACTGAGGGCACATATGATGCAATGAAAGCTAAGCAATACTACTATTAATCCAAAAATTCATATTCACATAATGAAATATCATCAAAATATACTTCAAGTGATTCACGTGGAAATGTGTGGGGTATGTTCTAGTAAATTAAGATGTTCATCTCGTATTTAAAAAAATGATATGTACATTTTTAAAATACATGCATATACATGAACTAATTGTTCATCTTGTATTTTAAAATATTCATGTACATACAAAAATGTGTTAGCAAAAAGAGAAAAATGATGAAAAAGGATGAAACTAACCAACAGCCAAAAAATATTAAAAAATGAATGAATGATAACAAAAAATGGAAAAACCTAAAGATAACAAAAAACTGAACAAACTCCCCCGTACTGATGGATCAGCCCATTGTGTGCGGAGCTCGTGCATTTTGACACACTATATAACGCTCGCCTAAGGGGGTGGCAAGTTGGGCTGCATTGTACTCCCTCCGTAAATAAATATAAAAGTGTTTAGATCACTAAAGTAGTGATCTAAACACTCTTATATTTCTTTACAGAGGGAGTATAAGTCAACCCAAGTCGCTTTTTCATCTCCAATAATCTGGTGTGGTACGTTAGAACACCAATGGGCATATTAGATTAGTACTATTAATTTTACGAACAGAAAGAAAGAATCAGCAGTATATTGTCTTAACATTTATTCTTATTCTATATGAATAGATTTTATTAATACACAAATTGAAATAATACATAGATTGAAAGGTTGTACATATAAGGAAGGTAAGACAGATTGAATAAAGAACGAATCTGATAACGCCCGAACGTCAGGTACGAGCACATGGCAAACTGAATGTTTTTTATGGCAAGTTTAGTGACGCGAGGATGGCAACTTTAGTTGGCAAGCATGGCAACTTCATGCTTCAATTTTTTTTTACAGAAAATTATCGTGTGTGTCAACTAACTTGCTATTCTTGCATCACTAGAATTACTATAAAAACAAATGATTTGCCATGTGCTCGTACCTGACGTCAGATACTTATCATTTACTATAAAGAAAGGTCGCGATCTCATGAGGGTGAGCTAATTATTAAAACCCGTCCTTAATTCGGGTTGATGGCTGCAACTCGCCTATATGAAGCAGGAATCGCTAGTAATAACCAGGTCAGTCATACGGTGGTGAATCCGTTCCCGGGCCTTATACATACCGTCCATCACACTATAGCAGCTCAATACCATGTCGTGGCAAGCTAGTTTCATCCTTCCTTTCTTGGTGACTTTTTTCTTGTGTGTTGTTTTCAGAGAGCTCCTCGTTAGTGCTTCACGCACTCGAAACACACACTGGCGCTCACACGGGTGAAATGGGCCCCGGCCAAACAGTGTTGCTCGTTCGCTCGCACGAACGGGTTGCTCGCTCGATCGCCCAACCTGTTACAGCTCGGTTGCTGGAAGTTCATAAGCTTTTGCTGCTGCTTTGTCGTGTGAAAAACGGCTAAGTCGGCTACAGTTTTTTTGAACAAAAGATTGGAATAAGAAAATGTTCGTACATTGTGAAGAAGTTCAACTTTTTGAAAATGTGCACGAACTTGGGAAACTGTGCACAGATTTGGAAAATATTCATTAATTTTAAACATGTTCACCAATTCAAATTTTTGTGCTGCTATGTTGTGTGAAAAATATTCGTTCATGGATTGCTTATTTGTTGTGTGAAAAACGGCTAAGCTGAAAACAAAAAACTGTTTGCAGATTTCAAAAAAGGTCATGGGTTTGGAAAAATTTCCACGGACAAGAAAAAAGTTCATGAATTTTAATTTGTTTTGTGAATTTGATTTTTTTTGTATAATTAAAAAAATTCATATAATTTTAAAATGTTCATGGACTACAGAAAGGTCATGAATTTGAAAAATTATCACGGATTTAAACAATGGTCAAGAATCTTGAAAAAAGATCATGAATTTGAAAAAAAATTAAAGATTTAAAAATTTCAGGAAATTGGAAACTGTTCACATATTTTTTTAAAAATCAAGAATTTGGAAAATGTCAACAAACTCAAAAAAATATCATGAATTTGAGAAATGGTAGTGAAACTTAAAAATATGCATGAATTTGAAAAAAGGCCGTGAATTTGGAAAATGACCATGAAATAAAAATAAGTTTACAAATTTACAAACGGTTACGGAATTTGAAAAAAATCATGGATTTGAAAGGTTTGTGGATTTGAAAAATATTCATAGATATAGAAAAAAAGCTCACTAATTTTGAATAAGTCCGTGACTTTGAGAAAAGGTTGCGAATTCAAAAAATGTTCATGGATTTATTTATTTCTCTCTATTTGAAAAGTACGCACGAAACGGAAAGAATTACAAAATCGATTTTTATTATTATTTAAAGACAACCAATCTAAGAATGTTGATGAATGTGAAAAAAATATTATGACTTTATATAATTTTTTGAAATGAAACAAGGTCATGATTTGAAAAAGTGATTCAAAACCTATCTTTTTTTGAGACAATTCTGCGAAGCTTTATTAGTTCGTCACAATGTTAACAGGGACGGACACAAGATTTCCCAGATGGCCTAACCAAACATGGCGGCCACCTCCCAGGGTGAGTGCATGCTTTGCTAAATTGTGAGCTTCAAAATTTGAGCCCCTACTTTCATAGACTATATTACATGAAATGAAAGAACCTGACATATCTCTAATCTCATGAACTATCGCACCATAGCAGGCTAGGTTACGCTTCTGGATATCGTCCACCACTACCTTGCAATCCGAAGCCACATGTATATGTTGGATGTAAAGATCCTTCGCCAACGCCATAGCCTCCCGTATCGCCGGAGCTTCCAGTGTGGGTGGGTCAGATATGAATCTGAAAACTAGTGCCGAAGCACCCAGGAAAGTACCTCCCTGATCCCTAGCAATCACACCAATGGAACCAAAACCATGCCTAGAAACAGCAGTGTCAACGTTGAACTTTGAGTAACCTGGTGCCGGCGGGATCCAGAGTGATCTGGTTTGTGGCGTGGTGCTGACAACAACAAGTGGAGATTTTACGTTTATCTCTCGCAGCTCCATGATGTAAGAGTTGATGAACCCATGAACTGTCACTGGTGCTTGAAAGATGTTTTCATGAATGGCCTTCCTTCTCGCTCGCCAAATTTCCCAAAGAGTTATCGTCACTCGCACAAAATCATCTTGGGACATAATCTTATGTAAGGCAAAGATCCAATCCTTTGTACTATCCTCCATGTGCCCACTCATTATCTCCAGGATATGATCTGGCGCTAGCACCCAGACACTACCTGCCATTGGGAAAGAAAGTAGCGCATGTCTCCAAGTTTCCCGAGCCCCACAGAGAGCACAAGCCTCAGTTGTAGCCATATTTCGGTGGTGCAGCAGAACGTTGCATGGAGTGGATTGTCTTGCTAGTCTCCATATAAAAACCCGAAGTTTTGATGGAACCTTGATGTGCCAGATAGAGGACCACTGATTATTCTCGGACTGGTTCCTCGACGTGCCCGCTTCCTCGTCAATCCAGTTCTCCCTACTTAGTTTCGTTCGCAAGATCATGCGGTATGCTGACCGGACTATGAAAATTACCTTGCTTTCCTCATGCCACGCCCAGAAATCTGAAACTGTTCGTGTACACAGTGGTATTTTGAGGGTCTCTTCTGCATCAAAATGACTGACTACCGACCTGACCAAATTTTCATTCCAAGAGGCGTTCGTGCTATCTATTAGTTGAGTGACCAAACGCGGAGGGTTAGGAACAAGAGAGGTTATTGGACGTTTAAAACTATCCCGTGGAATCATGTTCTGTGTCCAAATACCTATACTCGTCCCATCCCCAATCCTTCGAATGACTCCTTGAGCCTTAATATCTCGGCCTTCCAAAATCGCCCGCCAAATCTGAGAAGGATGTGATCCCAACTCTGCCTCTAGCAAGCTACAGCTCGGAAAATAAATTGCCTTTAACATCCTAGCGCTCAACGATGTATCATTTGTCAGTATGCGCCATGCTTGTCTCACCAGTAGAGCTAAGTTGAAAATTTCCAAGTCCCGGAATCCCAAGCCACCAAGATGTTTTGGCCGTGTCATTATATCCCATGCCACCCAACAGGGCTTCCTTTTTCCTTGCTTGGATCCCCACCAAAACTGCCTAATGATCAAAGTAATACTCTCACACAAACCTCTTGGGAGCCTGAAACATGACATAGAAAAGACAGGTATAGCTTGTGCCACTGATTTGATCAATATTTCCTTCCCTGCCACTGACAAAAGCTTTTTCGTCCACCCTTTAATCTTCTCCCACACCAGATCGCGGAGGTATTTAAAAGTCCCATTCTTGGAGTGGCCAACATCAGTGGGCATCCCCGGATAGCGCTCGCTGAGAGTTTCATTATGGACTTGTAAAGAATTCTTCACCGCTTCTCTAACCTGACTGGGACATCCCTTGCTGAAGAAAATTGAGGATTTTTCGTGATTAATTCTCTGTCCCGATGCACTACAATATTTGTCCAATAGGTTTGACACCGCAACTGCTCCCTCCACACTGGCCTTAAAAAGCAACAGGCTGTCATCTGCAAATAGAAGGTGATTAATAGTAGGCGTCGAAGGAGCCACCTTAATACCTGATAAGGTTGATGACTGAGAACTGGATTTCAGGAGGCACGAAAGGCCCTCTGCTGCAATCAAGAACAGGTAAGGGGATATCGGGTCTCCCTGCCAGATCCCTCTCGAACGTTGAAAAGAGTCAAGTTTCTCACCATTGAACATCACAGAGAAAGAAACTAAAGCAACCATGCCCATGACTATATCAATCCACTGTCGAGAAAAACCAAGCTTAGCCATAATAGCCCTAAGATAGGACCACTCTAGCCTATCATAGGCTCTCATCATGTCCAGTTTCAGAGCACAGGAGCTATTGTCTTTTGATCTGGACCGTTTCATGAAATGCAAACATTCATAAGAGGTTATGATATTATCCGTGATCAGTCTGCCTGGTACAAAAGCAGATTGCTTCTCCGAAATGATGTCAGGCAAGATAACTTTCAGCCTATTTGCAACTACTTTAGAGGCAATCTTATATAAAATGTTGCATAAACTGATCGGCCTGCACTGAGACAAATTTGTGGGATTCGTTACCTTTGGGATGAGAATAAGAATAGTATCATTGATGCGTTCGGCACTCTCCTCCCCTCTGACAATCCTCAGTACTATCTATGTAACTTCCTCACCACAAATATCCCAATGGCGCTGATAAAAGTGAGCCGGAAAACCGTCCGGTCCGGTGCCTTTGTTGGAAACATCTGGAACAAAGTAGTTTTTACCTCATCTCTCGTATAGGGCGCACACAGCGAAGCATTCATTTCCTCTGTAACCTTCCTTGGTACATGATCAAGGACCTCATCCACGTTCTAGGTTCCCTCGGACTCATAAAGATTCTGGTAAAAAGCATTCACCATGGCCTTCAACTCTCCAGGATCATTTATCTCGACGCCCAACGAATTCTGGAGAGCTTTTATCATGTTTTTTTCTCCTGAGACTGGCGTGAAGGTGAAAAAAATTCATGTTTTTATCCCCTGCCGAGAACCATTCCAATCTAGATCTTTGACGCCACATAATCTCCTCTCGATGATACATCTCTATTAATTTCTCGTTGATTTTCAGCTCGACATGGGTTGGAGCAGTCCGCATTGGGTCGCTTCGGAGTTCCTGTAGCATCTGTTTCAAATGCTTGATCTCTTTCCGAACACTGCCAAAAGTACCATTGCCCCATCTGCGTAGATCTTGCGACAGATTCTGGAGCTTTGATCTCATCTCCTCCACCATAGCACAGGGCGCCCCCGGGTCCCATCCATCTCTGATCATCTCCTTGAGTCCCTCATGTGTTTCCCACATCAGCTCGTACTTAAAAGTACGTTGTGTTCTCGGCTCTTGGTGGATATCAAACTCAAGAAGCAGTGGAGCATGGTCGGAAGTGGCCGCTGTGAGATGTGTTAATGAAGCTGATGGGAATCTTGCTAGCCAGTCCGCACTAACCAGTGCTCTATCAATTCTTCACCTTGTGAAACTTCCATCGGTTACCTTCTTCTCAAAAGTCCAGAATGTACCCTTATAGCCAATATCTAGCAACATGCAAACATCCGTGGTTTCTCGGAACGCTTGGATTTGGGCATTGCTGCGTAGCCCGACTCCCTCGTGTTCTTCTGGACGTAGAACTTCATTAAAATCACCAATGCATAACCATGGCAAGCTGCTCAAAGTACTGATATTTTCCAAAATCGTCCAGGTTTGATAGCGCAAGTGTGTCTTGGCTTCTCCATACACACAAGTCAGCCGCCACTTATCTTGCCCCTGTTCCTCAACAGATACATCTAGATGATAGACAAAGAAACCAAGAATTTCAATCTTTATTGAGTTATTGCAAAAAAGGCCTATTCCACCACTTCTACCATTACTATCAACTGCGTAAGACATATCATAACCAATAGAACTAGCCATAGATTCTACCCTGGCGCCATCAATTTGGGTTTCAACAATGCATAGCAAGGTAGGGGTAAACTTCCTCGCAAAATCGCGAAGTTCATGAACTTCCGCGGCTTTACCCGCACCGCGACAATTCCAGCAGAAAATACTCATTGGGCCCGGCGACGCACCTCACCGGAGCCCGTCAAAGTTGTGTCGTTCTTTCCCTGATTTCCATTCTTTCCCGAGATCTTTTTAGCTTCAGTTCCCACTTTAGCTCTTTTGGTCTCCTGCTTGGCACTAGGACTTGCTGGAGCTGCAGGTGGGGGAAGGGCTAGCAGGTTGCTCTTCCCAGGAGCTGATGGAGCAGTTGAAAGTGTAGACGTGGTGTTCTGAAACATAGCTTGCTCCGACGCCCTTTTCCTGTTGTCTGCGTCCGCCATCACATCGTCTCCGTCTCCTGGCAGGTCATCCCCATGTTTTGGTTCTGAATCTCTTCCACGTCCTCCGCTCGACCTCCCCGACGACCTCCTCTTCTGCCTCCTCCTCCTCTTGGCCCCTGTCTGGTATGCATAGTCCATGATGCCCTTATGTTTTTGAAAACCAGAGCTGACTGAGGGTGGATTCCATTGCCATGCTCTTTAAAGAGATGCCCCAGCATACCACACACGGCGCACCAGTCCGGGAGTTTCTCATATCTAACCTTGTAATCTGGCGCTTGCCATCTCGGATCAAAGATACTGCATTCTTCAGGGGCTTCGTGACGTTTATCTGGACCCAAACCCGATGAAAATTTCCAGCAAAATCCTGAGATTGTGGTTCACTGAAAAGGACCTCTCCCACCTTTGCAGCAAGAGATGGTACTAGATGAGCATATAGGGGTGGGACATCATGAATTTAAGCCCAAATCTCAATGGTATCCAGCTGAACAGTCGAGGGTTTCGCCAAACCATCATATGGCTTCAGTATAACGGCGTCTCCCCTAAAGTGCCAAGGTCCTTCTTGAGTAACCCTCTCCCAATCTCCTAAGCAGGAGAATTGCACCGTATATAGATTGTCCTCAAGTGTCTTATCGGAGTAAATGATCACGGGTAGCCTCATCAGCCCCCCATGGTATTTCAAGACATCAGGGCCGGCTGCGCCCCTCAAGCCTCGAAGACAAAGAGTCGCCTTCTTGGGGCCGGCTGGTCCAAGCGGCCGGCTCCTAGAAGGCGGTGGAATCTAGCAGACGACCAGGAAGTGGGCCAACTCCTAGCAAGCGGCCTCCAGGGAGGCCGACTCCTAGCAGACAGCCCCTCGTGCCCTCAAGGTTTGCACCCACATAAACATGACGAGACGGGGCGTGGCTACAGTGCAGCCTGCCACCCCCGAATCCAGGGTGAAACGTGGCCACAGTGCGGCGCGCCAGGCGGACATCCCACGCCCGGCGCGGCACTGTTGCCATGCTGCTCATGACATCACCCGTGGCAGAGGGAGCCATGCCCCCACGACAGGTTGTCGGTACGGCCCACAGGCGGCGGGCCCTACCTGTCCGTGAGAAGCCAGAAGGTGGCGAGCCCTGACCAGTCGGCTCAGGGGGAGGGAGGCCGGCTCCCGGCAGGCGGCCCTCCCCCTTCCTTGAAGTTTGCGCGCCATTAACCAGAAGAGACGGGGAGTTGCTATAGTGAACGCCCGCCAGTTGGCGGGACTATAGCCACGCTCTCCCGGAAAAAGGACGCGTCATCAGCAGCACAGCTACAGTACTGAGCAGCCGGCAAGACCCGCAAGCGGCGGGCGCATCCTATCGGCTAAGTACAAGACAGACGACGGGACCCACCAGGCGGCGGGCCCCAGCGGCCGGCAAAGAAGCCGGCCACCAGAGACACTGATGGCTGGGTCCTACACCCAGACGGATTACTATTGTACCCCTGGGGGGTAGGCCTATATAAACCCCCCAGGGCACCCATGCAAAGGGTTCAGCCTCTTAGATAACACACACACACCATAGAGAGAGGAGTAGAGCTAGCCTTGCCCTTCTTCCTCCTCTAGCCAAACAGCTCAAGGAGCAAGCTTGTAGCTACTTGTTGAGATAATGATCATGCGGAGACCCCGCAGGGCAAGATTAGGGGTGTTATCTCTTAGGAGAGCCCCGAACCTGGGTAAGATGCGTCGGCGTATGTGTTTATACCTTATCCTGTTTCCAGGCACCGGCGACGTATTACTCTCCCCCACCATGATAAGTCATCCTTTGGCATATGTCGCACGAAACCCCCGACATTTGGCGCCCACCGTGGGGCTAGGTGCACCGTCGTCCGGAGACCTGTTCTGGACGGGAACCCTCTTCCTTCCTGGCGAGCGCAGCCAGCTCGGCACGCCCGATGGTGTTTCCACCGAGGCTCTGCATGGCGCAGAAGCCGCCTATGCAGCGAGCGGCCTCGTCGATCTCATCGGCGGGATCCGCCTCTCCGACGAGCCCGCGCCGGACGCGGGAGTAGTCAGCTCTGAGAGCTGCCTTGTCGACCTCCTTGGCAAGCTCCACATCGCCAACGAGCCCGCTTCCGACCTAGAGTCGATCGGTTCCACCGACCCGATGCTTGTCGACTCCGACAAGGCCTCCCTCGACGCCTTCCCCACCAACGTGGTGCATTGATACGTCCATTTTGCATCATTCTTTTATATCGATATTTATTGCATTATGGGCTATTATTACACATTATGTCACAATACTTATGCCTATTCTCTCTTATTTTACAAGGTTTACATGAAGAGGGAGAATGCCGGCAGCTGGAATTCTGGGCTGGAAAAGGAGCAAATATTAGAGACCTATTCTGCACAACTCCAAAAGTCCTGAAACTCCACGGAAGTCATTTTTGGAATTAATAAAAAATACTGAGCGAAGAAACTACCAGAGGGGGGCCACACCCTGGCCACGAGGGTGGGAGGCGCGCCCAACCCCCCTGGGCACGCCCTCCTGCCTCGTGGGCCCCCTGGCTGGCCTACGGTGCCCATCTTCTGCTATATGAAGTCTTTTACCCTGGAAAAAATCATAAGCAACCTTGCGGGAAGAAACTCCGCCCTAGAGGCGGAACCTTGGCGGAACCAATCTAGGGCTCCGGCAGAGCTGTTCTGTCAGGGATACTTCCCTCCGGGAGGGGGAAATCATCGCCATCGTCATCACCAACGATCCTCTCATCGGGAGGGGGTCAATCTCCATCAACATCTTCACCAACACCATCTCCTCTCAAACCCTAGTTCATCTCTTGTATCCAATCTTTGTCCCAAAGCCTCAGATTGGTACCTGTGGGTTGCTTGTAGTGTTGATTACTCCTTGTAGTTGATGTTGGTTGGTTTATTTGGTGGAAGATCATATGTTCAGATCCATTATGCATATTAATACCCCTCTGATTATGAGCATGAATATGATTTGTGAGTAGTTACGTTTGTTCCCGAGGACATGGGAGAAGTCTTGCTATTAGTAGTCATGTGAATTTGGTATTCGTTCGATATTTTGATGAGATGTATGTTGTCTTTCCTCTAGTGGTGTTATGTGAACGTCGACTACATGACACTTCACCATTGTTTGGGCCTAGAGGAAGGCATTGGGAAGTAATAAGTAGATGATGGGTTGCTAGAGTGACTGAAGCTTAAACCCTAGTTTATGCGTTGCTTCGTAAGGGGCTGATTTGGATCCATATGTTTCATGCTATGGTTAGGTTTACCTTAATACTTCTTTTGTAGTTGCGGATGCTTGCAATAGGAGTTAATCATAAGTGGGATGCTTGTCCAAGTAAGGACAGCACCCAAGCACCGGTCCACCCACATATTAAATTATCAAAGTAACGAACGCGAATCATATGAACGTGATGAAAACTAGCTTGACGATAATTCCCATGTGTCCTCGGGAGCGCTTTTCTCTATATAAGAGTTTGTCCAGGCTTGTCCTTTGCTACAAAAAGGATTGGGACACCTTGCTGCACTTTATTTACACTTGTTACTTGTTAACCGTTACAAATTATCTTATCACAAAACTATCTGTTACCTATAATTTCAGTGCTTGCAGAGAATACCTTACTGAAAACCGCTTGTAATTTCCTTCTGCTCCTCGTTGGGTTCGACACTCTTACTTATCGAAAGGACTACGATAGATCCCCTACACTTGTGGGTCATCAAGACTCTTTTCTGGCGCCGTTGCCGGGGAGTGAAGCGCCTTTGGTAGGTGGAATTTGGTAAGGAAAAATTTATATAGTGTGCTGAAATTTACTGTCACTTGTTACTATGGAACATAATCCTTTGAGGGGCTTCTTCGGGGTATCTTCACCCCGACTAGTAGAGCAAATAGTTGCTCCTCAACCTACTGAACCTACTGAAAATGTTTACTTTAAAATTCCTTCGGGTATGATAGAGAAACTGCTAGCTAATCCTTTTGCAGGAGATGGAACATTGCATCCCGATTTACACTTAATCTATGTGGATGAAGTTTGTGGATTATTTAAGCTTGCAGGTATGCCCGATGATGTTATCAAGAAGAAGGTCTTCCCTTTATCTTTGAAGGGAGATGCATTGACATGGTTTAGGCTATGTGATGATATAGGATCATGGAACTACAAACGATTGAAATTGGAATTTCATCAGAAGTTTTATCCTATGCATCTTGTTCATCGTGATTGTAATTATATATATAATTTTTGGCCTCGCGAAGGAGAAAGCATCGCTCAAGCTTGGGGGAGGCTTAAGTCAATGTTATATTCATGCCCCAATCATGAGCTCTCAAGAGAAATGATTATTCAAAAAATTTATGCTCGGCTTTCTCTCAATAATTGCTCCATGCTCGATACTTCTTGTGCTGGCTCTTTTATGATGAAGACTATTGAATTCAAATGGTATTTATTGGAAAGAATTAAACGCAACTCTGACGATTGGGACCTCGACGAAGGTAAGGAGTCAGGTATAACACCTAAGTTTGATTGTGTTAAATCTTTTATGGATACCGATGCTTTCCGTGAATTTAGCACTAAATATGGACTTGACTCTGAGATAGTAGCTTCTTTATGTGAATCATTTTCTACTCATGTTGATCTCCCTAAGGAGAAGTGGTTTAAATATAATCCTCCCATTGAAGTAAAAGTAGTTGCACCTATTAAAGTTGAAGAAAAGACTATCACTTATAATGATCCTATTGTTCATACTGCTTATGTTGAGAAACCACCTTTCCCTGTTAGAATAAAGGATCATGCTAAAGCTTCAACTGTAGTCAACAAAAGTAATATTAGGACACACAAACGCCCTGAGCAAGTTAAAGTTCAACCTAAAATTGCTATGGTTAAAGATCTCTTGGCTGATAATATCGATGGGCATGTCATTTACTTCTGTGATGAAACTGCTAGAATTGCTAGACCTGACACTAAAAATAAAAAATAGACCTGTTGTAGGCATGCCTGTTATTTCTGTTAAAATAGGATATCATTGTTATCATGGCTTATGTGATATGGGTGCTAGTGCAAGTGCAATACCTCATTCTTTATGTCAAGAAATTATGCATGATATTGCACCTGCTGAGATAGAAGATATCGATGTTACCATTAAGCTTGCCAATAGAGATACTATTTCACCGATTGGGATTGTTAGAGATGTTGAAGTCTTGTGTGGGAAGGTTAAATATCCTGCTGATTTTCTTGTTCTTGGTTCCCCACAAGATAGCTTTTGTCCCATTATATTTGGTAGACCCTTCTTGAACACTGTTAATGCTAGGATAGACTGCGAAAAGGATATTGTTACTATTGGTTTGGGGGATATGTCTCATGAGTTTAATTTTGCTAAATTTAGTAGACAACCCCGTGATGAGGAATTGCCTAGTAAAGATGAAATTATTGGTCTTGCTTCTATTGCCGTGCCTCCTAGTGATCCTTTAGAACAATATTTGCTAGACCATGAAAATGATACGTTTATGAATGAAAGAAGGGAAATAGATGAAGTATTCTTTAAACAGGGACCTATTCTGAAACACAACTTGCATGTTGAAATTCTAGGGGATCCTCCTCCACCCAAGGGTGATCCCGTGTTTGAGCTTAAACCATTACCTGATACTCTTAAATATGCTTATCTTGATGAAAATAAGATATACTTGTTATTATTAGTGTTAAACTTTCAGAGAAGGAGAAAGAGAAATTATTGAAAACTCTGAAGAAGCACCGTGCTGCTATTGGATATACTCTTGATGATCTTAAGGGCATTAGTCCCACTCTATGTCAACACAAAATAAATTTGGAGAAAGACGCCAAACCAGTTATTAATCACCAACGACGGCTAAATTCTAAGATGAAAGAAGTGGTAAGAAAGGAAATATTAACGCTCCTTGAGGCAGGTATAATTTATCCCGTTGCTGATAGCCAGTGGGTGAGTCATGTCCATTGTGTCCCTAAGAAGGGAGGTATTGCTGTCGTTCCTAATGATAAAGATGAATTGATCCCGCAAAGAATTATTACAGGTTATAGGATGGTAATTGATTTACGCAAATTAAATAAAGCTACTAAAAAAGATCATTACCCTTTGCCTTTTATTGATCAAATGCTAGAAAGATTATCCAAACATACACATTTTTGCTTTTTAGATGGTTACTCTGGTTTCTCTCAAATACCTGTGTCAGTTGAGGATCAAGAAAAGACCACTTTTACTTGCCCTTTCAGTACTTTTGCTTATAGACGTATGCCTATTGGTTTATGTAATGCACCTGCTACTTTTCAAAGATGCATGATGGCTATATTCTCAGACTTTTGTGAAAAGATTTGTGAGGTTTTCATGGATGATTTCTCCGTTTATGGATCCTCTTTTGATGATTGCTTGAGCAACCTTGATCGAGTTTTGCAGAGATGTGAAGAAACTAATCTCGTCTTGAATTGGGAGAAATGTCACTTTATAGTTAATGAAGGCATTGTCTTGGGGCATAAAATTTCTGAAAGAGGCATTGAAGTTGATAAAGCTAAAGTTGATGCTATTGAAAAGATGTCTTGTCCTAAGGACATCAAAGGTATAAGAAGTTTTTTGGGTCATGCCGGTTTTTATAGGAGATTCATTAAGGACTTCTCAAAAATTTCTTGACCTCTGACTAATCTATTACAAAAAGATATTCCTTTTGTCTTTGATGATGATTGTGTAGAGGCATTTGAAATACTTAAGAAAGCTTTGATTTCTGCACCTATTGTTCAGCCGCCTGATTGGAATTTACCTTTTGAAATTATGTGTGATGCTAGTGATTATGCTGTAGGTGTTGTTCTAGGGCAAAGAGTTGATAAGAAGCTAAATGTTATCCAATATGCTAGTAAAACTCTAGACAATGCCCAGAGAAATTATGCTACTACTGAAAAAGAATTTTTAGCAGTTGTTTTTGCTTGTGATAAGTTCAGACCTTATATTGTTGATTCTAAAGTAACTATTCACATTGATCATGCTGCTATTAAATACCTTATGGAAAAGAAAGATGCTAAACCTAGACTTATTAGATGAGTTCTCTTGCTACAAGAATTTGATTTGCATATTATTGATAGAAAGGGAGCTGAGAACCCCGTTGCAGACAACTTGTCTAGGTTAGAGAATGTTCTTGATGACCCACTACCTATTGATGACAGCTTTCCTGATGAACAATTGGCTGTCATAAATGCTTCTCGAACTGCTCCATGGTATGCTGATTATGCTAATTGCATTGTTGCTAAATTTATACCACCTAGTTTCACATATCAGCAAAAGAAAAAGTTTTTCTATGATTTGAGACAGTACTTTTGGGATGACCCACATCTTTATAAACAAGGAGTAGATGGTGTTATTAGACGTTGTGTACCTGAGCATGAACAGGAACAGATCCTACGCAAGTGTCACTCCGGGGCTTATGGAGGGCACCACGCTGGAGATAGAACTGCACATAAGGTATTGCAATCCGGTTTTTATTGGCCTACTCTCTTCAAGGATGCCCGTAAGTTTGTCTTGTCTTGTGATGAATGTCAAAGAATTGGTAATATTAGTAGACGTCAAGAAATGCCTATGAATTATTCACTTGTTATTGAACCATTTCATGTTTGGGGCTTTGATTACATGGGACCGTTTCCTTCCTCTAATGGGTATGCACATATTTTAGTTGTTGTTAATTACTTTACTAAGTGGGTAGAGGCTATTCCAACTAGTAGTGTTGATCATAACACCTCTATTAAGATGCTTAAAGAAGTTATTTTTCCGAGGTTTGGAGTCCCTAGATATTTAATGACTGATGGTGGTTCACATTTTATTCATGGTGCTTTTCGTAAGATGCTTGCTAAGTATGATGTTAATCATAGAATTGCATCCCCTTATCACCCATAGTCTAGTGGTCAAGTAGAACTTAGTAATAGAGAGCTCAAATTAATTTTGCAAAAGACTGTTAATAGATCTAGGAAGAATTGGTCCAAGAAACTTGATTGTGCATTATGGGCCTATAGAACTGCATATAAAAATCCTATGGGTATGTCTCCGTATAAAATGGTTTATGGAAAAGCATGTCACTTACCTCTCGAACTAGAACATAAGGCATATTGGGCCATTAAAGAGCTCAATTATGATTTCAAACTTGTCGGTGAGAAGAGGCTATTTGACATTAGCTCACTTGACGAATGGAGAACCCAGTCCTATGAGAATGCCAAACTGTTTAAAGAAAAGTTAAAAGATGCCATGAAAAAAGGATACAAAAGTGTGAGTTTAATGTAGGTGATTATGTGTTGCTATTCAACTCTCGTTTAAGATTTTTTGCAGGAAAACTTCTCTCTAAATGGGAAGGTCCTTACGTTATCGAGGAGGTCTATCGTTCCGGTGCCATAAAAATCAACAACTTCGAAGGCACAAATCCGAAGGTGGTGAACGGTCAAAGAATCAAACATTATATCTCAGGTAATCCTATAAATGTTGAAACCAATGTTATAGAAATCGTGACCCCGGAGGAATACATAAGGGACACTTTCCAGAATGTTTCAGACTCCGAAAAGGAATAGGTATGTGGTACGGTAAGTAAACCGATTCCAAAACAGTTCTAATGGCAATTTTTCTCCGTTTTGGAATATTTAAGAAAATAGGAAAATAAGAAGTAGTCCGGGAAGGACACGAGGCTTCCACGAGGGTGGGAGGCGCGCCCTACCCCCCTGGGAGCACCCCCCTGCCTCGTGGGCACCTCGTGTGCTCTCCGAACTCCGTTTTCTTACACGATACTTCTTTTGGTCGGTAAAAATTCATTATATAATCTCCCGAGGGTTTTGACTCTCGTACCACGCAAATATCCTCTGTTTTTGTTTCGAGTTGTTTCTGCCGCAGATTAGAGCAAGATGTCTTCTCAAGAGTCGGTCGCGGAGAGTCGGGTGTCTCATCCGACACCGGGACCAGGAACAAACAGCGATGCTGACCACTTTGGGCCAGCAACGGAGGAAGACATGGAGGCCGATTTGAAAAGGATAGATGCCATGGAGGAGGATCAAGAAGTCACTTCTCTCTTCCGGGCTGGATTCACGATGGGGGAACTACAGAGCTCGGCTATTCCAAACTCGGTTATCCCTTCCAATGTTAGATTTCTTTCTTATGAAAATATGAAGAAGAGTGTTACTTGTTCTCCCGCAGCTATGCAACACCCATGGGTGCAAGGAGCTTTAGCCGTCACGGGTAAGCTCCGTAAGGAAATAATGGATCTCAAACAGCAAGTCAATAAGCTTGAGGAGGAGAATCGTATCCTGAGGGGCATCATCGCCAAGAATATCACATCACCACCCCGAAGAAGGAGATATAATCACATGGGTATGGGCACTCCCCTTGGCAACTGCCAAGCCTGGGGGAGGTGCCCCGGTATCGTATCGCCATCACACTCCTATCTTTACCGTTTTTCTTAGTTCGATCCTTTTAGTAATATCTTGATCTAGTAGAATAAAGTTTTAGTATGATTTAGTTTTGAGTTTTGCTTTATGATCCTTTATGTAATCGAGTCCATGAGCTATATATAATAAAGATTAGTGTTGAGTCAAAGGCTTGATTATTTTGCTATGATCTCGAGGGAATTAAAGAAAAGAGAAAGAATAAAAAGAAATAAAGAGATCATATTGATCTTATGGAGAGTAATGACTTCACATATAAAGAGTATGATAAATAAAAGTTGTTGAGAATTGACAAACCCAGTTTTGGTCATCGTTGCAATTAATAGGAAGTAATAAAGAAAGAGAGGTTTTCACATATAAATACACCATCTTGGACATCTTTTATGATTGTGAGCACTCATTAAAATATGACATGTTAAAGAGTTGATGTTGGACAAGGAAGACAACGTAATGGGTTATGTTTTCTTATATCTGAAATAAAGTATATTCTCATGGATCATCCAACATGTTGAGCTTGCCTTTCCCTCTCATGCTAGCCAAATTCTTTGCACCAAGTAGAGATACTACTTGTGCTTCTGAATACCCTCAAAACCAGTTTTGCCATGAGTGTCCACCATATCTACCTATGGATCGAGTAAGATCCTTCAAGTAAGTTGTCATCGGTGCAAGCAATAAAAATTGCTCTCTAAATATGTATGATTTATTAGTGTGGAGAATAAGCTTTATACGATCTTGTGATGTGGAAGATATAAAAGTGACGGACTGCATAATAAAGGTCCATATCACAAGTGGCAATGTAAAGTGACGTTCTTTTGCATTAAGATTTCATGCATCCAACCATGAAAGCGCATGACAACCTCTGCTTCCCTCTGCGAAGGGCCTATCTTTTACTTTTGTCTTATTCCTTATGCAAGAGTCATGGTGATCTTCACCTTTCCTTTTTACATTTTATCCTTTGGCAAGCACATTGTGTTGGAAAGATCCTGATATATATATATATCCAATTGGATGTAAGTTAACATGAATTATTATTGTTGACATTACCCTTGAGGTAAAAGGTTGGGAGGCAACACTATAAGCCCCTGTCTTTCTCTGTGTCCGATTAAAACTCCATACCCATAGGTATTGCGTGAGTGTCAGCAATTGTGAAAGACTAAATGATAGTTGAGTATGTGGACTTGCTGAAAAGCTCTTACATAGACTCTTTCCGATGTTATGAAATTGCAATTGCTTCAATGACCGAGATCATAGTTTGTTAGTTTTCAATGAAGTTTCTGATTCATACTTGACATTGTGAATAGATTGTTACTTTGGCATAAAAAATCATATGACAGTATTGATATATGTTGTTGTTATAAGAATGATCATGATGCCCTCATGTCCGTATTTTATTTTATCGACACCTCTATCTCTAAACATGTGGACATATTTATCGTTATCGGCTTCCGCTTGAGGACAAGCGAGGTCTAAGCTCGGGGGAGTTGATACGTCCATTTTGCATCATGCTTTTATATCGATATTTATTGCATTATGGGCTGTTATTATACATTATGTCACAATACTTATGCCTATTCACTCTTATTTTACAAGGTTTACATGAAGAGGGAGAATGCCGGCAGCTAGAATTCTGGGCTAGAAAAGGAGCAAATATTAGAGACCTATTCTGCACAACTCCAAAAGTCCTGAAACTCCACGGAAGTCATTTTTGGAATTAATAAAAAATACTGAGCGAAGAAACTACCAGAGGGGGCCACACCCTGGCCACGAGGGTGGGAGGCGCGCCCTACCCCCTGGGCGCGCCCCCTGCCTCATGGGCCCCCTGGCTGGCCTCCAGAACCCATCTTCTGCTATATGAAGTCTTTTACCCTGGAAAAAATCATAAGCAACCTTGCGGGAAGAAACTCCGCCGCCACGAGGCGGAACCTTGGCAGAACAAATCTAGGGCTCCGGCAGAGCTGTTCTGCCGGGGAAACTTCCCTCCAGGAGGGGGAAATCATCGCCATCATCATCACCAACGATCCTCTCATCGGGAGGGGGTCAATCTCCATCAACATCTTCACCAGGACCATCTCCTCTAAAACCCTAGTTCATCTCTTGTATCCAATCTTTGTCCCAAAGCCTCAGATTGGTACCTGTGGGTTGCTAGTAGTGTTGATTACTCCTTGTAGTTGATGCTGGTTGGTTTATTTGGTGGAAGATCATATGTTCAGATCCATTATGCATATTAATACCCCTCTAGTTATGAACATGAATATGATTTGTGAGTAGTTACGTTTGTTCCTGAGGACATGGGAGAAGTCTTGCTATTAGTAGTCATGTGAATTTGGTATTCGTTTGATATTTTGATGAGATGTATGTTGTCTTTCCTCTAGTAGTGTTATGTGAACGTCGACTACATGACACTTCACCATTGCTTGGGCCTAGAGGAAGGCATTGGGAAGTAATAAGTAGATGATGGGTTGCTAGAGTGACAGAAGCTTAAACTGTAGTTTATGTGTTGCTTCATAAGGGGCTGATTTGGATCCATATGTTTCATGCTATGGTTAGGTTTACCTTAATACTTCTTTTGTAGTTGCAGATGCTTGCTATAGGAGTTAATCATAAGTGGGATGCTTGTCCAAGTAAGGACAGCACCCAAGCACCGGTCCACCCACATATTAAATTATCAAAGTAACGAACGGGAATCATATGAACGTGATGAAAACTAGCTTGACGATAATTCCCATGTGTCCTCGGGAGCGCTTTTCTCTATATAAGAGTTTGTCCAGGCTTGTCCTTTGCTACAAAAAGGATTGGGCCACCTTGCTGCACTTTATTTACACTTGTTGCTTGTTACCCGTTACAAATTATCTTATCACAAAACTATCTGTTATCTATAATTTCAGTGCTTGCAGAGAATACCTTACTGAAAACCGCTTGTCATTTCCTTCTGCTCCTCGTTGGGTTCAACACTCTTACTTATCGAAAGGACTACAATAGATCCCCTACACTTGTGGGTCATCAGTCATCGACGACCCGCTCCCTCGAGCGGATAGCGGCGGCAGCACCGTCACGGAGGTGCTCGTCATCAGCCACGGCGAAGCTTCTGGCAGAGCCGGCCAGGACCCGCTGAAAGCGGCACTGTGGGACCTATCCGCACCCATCGCGGTCGATGCCAACACTGAGACACTAGAGGCCTGCCGCGTCTCCCTCGTCAAGAGCGCCAAGAAGTTGGCCACCATGAGACGCCTCTCCGAGGCCTACCAGCGCGAGATCGACCGCACCGTCGGCGGCACGCCGGCTGCTGGCGAGCCCAGCCGCCTGGGCACGGTCCGACAACGCGGCGCCGCCATCGCCAGCATATTTGGGGTATACCTCCCTGTCTACGCCACGCCCATGGAGAACATACGTGCTGCCCAGGCGGCAGCAGACGAGCTGGACCACCTGGAGGGTGACGAGCGTCGCTGCATGACAGAGCGCGTTCAACATCTCATCGACGCGGCTGCCGCAGCAAGAAGCTGGCTGCCGCGTGGTGGAACCCGGCGTGCATGCCGAGAATCCTCCCCCCCCCCCGGCCGAGACTAAGGCGCGACCTCCCGGACGCCGACAGGCGGCGCCCGCGACAGACGAGACCGAGAGCCGGCGGCCAGGCGCAGCCGCACACGCCTCACCATCGAGCACGACCAAGAGGGCCGCCCATGAGCAGTGGAACGACGGGACGATCATCCGCCTCCTCCTCCTCCTCGCAGGGAGAGGTGTGCCTTCCCGCCGCCTGTTGAGCACCCGACTCTCGGCGACCGGCTAGGCCGCCGTGAAGGAGTTGGAGAGAACGACGCCCACCATCGGATCGACCGCCTAGCTCGATCCCTGGTGCTAGAAGAAGAAGATGCAATCGGTCCGCCTTGTTTTGGCCCACGCATTCGCAACGAGCCCTTCCCCAAAGGGTTCTCGCTCCCTCGAGACACGCCCAAGTACAACGGCTCCGTGAAGCCGGAGGATTGGCTGGTGGATTACTCCACCGCGGTCAACATAGCAAACGGAAACAAGCGCGTTGCCGTGAAGTACGTCCCCCTCATGCTTCAGGGCACGGGCCGGATATGGCTGAACAGCCTCAAGCCCTACAACGTCAACAGATGGCTGGATTTCACCGAAGTCTTTGTCCCCAACTTCACCAGCACGTACAAGCGGCCGCCCAAGCCACGCCAGCTTTCTCTGTGCGTCCAAGGCCCCACCGAGTCCACCCGCGACTACCTGACATGGTGGGCCAAAGTGCGCAACTCCTGCGAAGGGGTGCACGAGGTGCAAGCCATAGAGTACTTCACCACCAGGTGCAGAGAGGGCACCCTGCTCAAGCACCGACTCCTCTGTGACGAGCCGGCCACACTTGACGAACTGCTGATCATAGCAGACAAATACGCCACTGCCGACTCCTCCATGAAGTCGGAGCTCCACGTGGACGCGTCCAGGAAGGTGCTCCCTCCGGCTCCTCGGACGCCGGCTGGTGACAACAGTCGGCGCCAGCAACAGAACGACAACAAGCGCAAAGCCCCACAATCGGCTTCCACCAGCCGGCAGGTGGCGACAGTTGAGGATCAGCAGCCGGAGGGACAACCCGGCCCAAGGCGTCAGAAGGGCGTCAAGCCTGCTTTGCTGCCCGCCTTCTTCTATGAGCAAACCCTCGATGCTCCCTACAAGTTCCACAGCGGCGCGAAGCCGTCCAACCACACCACCCAGAAGTAATGCCTTCTCCGGGCTCCTATGCCTTGGTGTTGGATGCCACCTTTGCAACAGAGAGGCGAGCTGCTCGTTTCTCCCGGATTTTGATAGATGGTGGTAGCAGCATCAACATCCTTTACCGCGACACTATGGAGAAGTTGTGCATCAAAGAGAAGCAGCTCCAGCCCAGTCGGACTGTCTTCCATGGCATTGTGCCCGGCCTTTCCTGCTCACCAATCAGCAAGATCAAGATAGATGTTCTCTTTGGAGACAAAGATCATTTCCGCCGAGAAGCGATTTGGTTTGAGGTGGTTGACCTGGAGAGCCCCTACCACGCACTGCTTGGTCGGCCTGCTCTCGCCAAGTTCATGGCGGTGCCACATTATGCCTACCTCAAGATGAAGATGCAGGGAACCAAGGGCATCATCACCGTAGCTAGAGACTACAAGAAGTCGGCCGCCTGTGCCGCAGCTAGCAGTCGGCTGGCCGAGTCCCTTGTGATTGCTGCCGAGAAGAGGCTCCTTGACCGAGTTGTGGCCATGGCTAGCAAGCAGCCGGACCTGTCACCAGATCCCAAGGAGTCGGAGACCCAGGGCTCCTTCTAGCCGGCCAAAGAAACCAAGATTCCCTTGGACCCGAACCACCTGGAGAAGTTTGCTATCATAGGTGCTCACCTCGACAGCAAATAGGAAGGCAAGCTCATCGATTTACTCCGTGAGAATCGGGACATTTTCGCATGGTCTCCCAAAGACATGCCGGGTGTTCCGACGGATTTCGCCGAGCACAAGCTACACATTAGAGCAGATGCAAACCAGTCAAGCAACCCCTCCGCCGTCTGTTAGAGGAGAAGAGAAGAATTGTTGGTGAAGAGATAGCCCGGCTTCTTGCAGCCGGCTTCATTATGGAAGTGTTCTTTCCAGAGTGGCTTGCCAACCCAGTCCTTGTACTGAAGAAGAACAACAAGTGGCGCATGTGTATTGACTATACCAGCCTCAACAAAGCTTGCCCCAAAGATCCGTTTGCCTTGCCTCGGATTGACCAAGTGATAGACTGCACAGCCGGATGCGAGCTGCTGAGTTTTTGGATGCCTACTCAGGGTACCACCAGATCAAGTTGAACCCGGCCGACTGCCTGAAGACCGCCTTCATCACACCATTCGGAGCCTTCTGCTACCTGACCATGACATTCGGCTTGAGAAATGTCGGTGCCACGTTTCAGTGTTGCATGCAGAAGTGCCTCCTCAAGCAACTCGGCAGAAATGCCCACGTCTATGTAGACGATATTGTGGTGAAGACGGAGAAGCGCGGTACCCTCTTGGAAGACCTCAAGGAAACTTTTGATAATCTGCGCCGTTTTCAAATCAAGCTCAACCTAGAGAAATGTGTCTTTGGATTACCATCCGGCCAGCTCCTTGGTTTCCTGGTCTTAGAGCGCAGCATTGAGTGTAACCCTATGAAGATCAAAGCCATCGAGAGGATGGAGAGACCCACCCGACTGCGAGACGTCCAGAAATTTACCGGCTGCTTGGCATCCATTAGCCGCTTCATCAATCGGCTGGGCAAGAAGGCTCTTCCCATGTACAAGATCATGAAGAAAACCACTCACTTTGAATGGAATGACAAGGCGGACGAGGCTTTTCTCCAGCTCAAGAAGATGTTGACCACACCGCCTGTTCTAGCCGCTCCGGCTGCCAAGGAGAGCCCATGCTCCTCTACATCGCCGGCACCAGCCGGGTGGTTAGCATAGTCATGGTGGTAGAGCGCCAAGAAGACGGTAAAGCACTGCCGGTCCAGAGGCCTGTGTATTACTTGAGCAAGGTGTTGTCAGCCTCCAAGCAGAACTACCCCCATTACCAGAAGATGTGCTACGGCGTGCACTTCGCCGCCAAGAAGCTCAAGCCATACTTTCAAGAGCACCCCATCACGGTTGTCTGCACCGCCCCGCTTGCCGAGATCATAGGCAGCAGAGATGCATCAGGCTGAGTGGCCGAATGGACCATCGAGTTGCCCCCCTACACCATCTTCTACCAGCCACGTACTACCATTAAATCCCAAGCACTGGCCGACTTCCTCGTTGACTGGGTCGAGACCCAGTACCTGCCGCCAGCTCCGGACTCCACTCATTGGCGGATGCACTTCGATGGCTCGAAGATGAGAACCGGCTTGGGAGCCAGCATCATCCTCACCTCTCCCAAAGACGACAACCTCAGATACACATTGCAAATTCATTTTGCCGCCTCCAACAACGTGGCCGAGTATGAGGCGCTAGTACACGGGCTCCGGCTGGCCAAAGAGATTGGCATCCGCCGGATCCTGTGCTACGGCGACTCAGACTTGATGGTCCAACAGTCGTCTGGCGACTGGGACGCCAAGGATGCAAATATGGCGAGCTACCGCTTCCTCGTCCAGCAGATCAGCGGATATTTTGAAGGGTGTGAGTTCCTTCACGTGCCACGGAACGACAACGAACAAGCTGATGCCCTGGCACGGATCGGCTCCACTCGCCAAGCAATACCAACCGGCGTCTCCCTTCAGCGCCTCCTCAAGCCATCTATCAAACCTTCACCAGAATCAGAGTCCATCTTCGTGCCGGCTGCTCCCGGAACAGTCAGATCCGACTCGGGGGCTGCAACAGTCGGCCCGGGGACTTCAGCAGGCGGCTCAGGGACTGCCGAAGTCGCACCCAGCCCGGGGACTTCAGAACCCGGCCCGGGGGCTTCGGCAGTCGGCCGGGGGACTTCGGCAGGCGGCTCGGGAACTACAGCAGTCACACCCGGCCCGGGGACTTCAGAACCCGGCCCGGGGGCTGCAGCAGTCGGCCCGGGGACTTCAATGACAAAGCAAGCGGCGGCCGACTCCGCCTCCCAACCCAGCCGCCCTAGTACTAGTGGTCGTGCTGACAGTGGAGTAAGTCGCAGCACCATCATGGGCGCAGCCCATCCTCAATTTCCTGGTGAGCGGCGAGCTACCAGTCGACGAGATTTTGGCCCGACAGGTGCAACGCTAGGCAAGAGCTTACACGATAGTAAACAGAGAACTCATCAGGCACAGCGTCACTGGTGTGTTCCAGCGCTACGTAGAGCCAGAGAAGGGCAAAGCAATCCTCAGAGACATCCACCAAGGCGAGTGCGGCCACCACGCGGCCTCCAGATCCCTTGTCGCCAAAGCCTTCTGCCACGGTTTCTTCTGGCCGACTGCTCTAGAAGACGCCAAGGATCTGGTCAAGAAATGCAAGGGATGCTAGAAATTCAGCACCAAGCAACATCTGCCGGCTTCTGCACTCAAGACCATCCCCCTTGCCTGGCCTTTTGCCGTCTGGGGGCTGGACATGGTGTGCCCATTCAAGACAGCACGCCACGGCATGACTCATCTGCTTGTCGTCGTGGACAAATTCACCAAGTGGATTGAAGCAAAGCCAATCAAGAAGCTAAATGGTCCGACTGATGTGACCTTCATTGCAGATATCACCGTCCGGTATGGTGTACCACACAGCATCATCACCGACAATGGCACAAACTTTTCCAAAGGTGCCTTGGCCCGTTTCTGTGCGACGCAGGGAATCTGACTGTACTTAGTGTCCGTTGCCCATCCTTAGTCAAACGGCCAAGTCGAGCGAGCAAACGGCCTCATCTTGTCCGGCATCAAGCCCTGACTGGTCGAGCCACTGGAGTGCTCGGCCGGCTGCTGGATCGACGAACTACCGGCCGTCCTCTGGAGCCTACGCACCACTCCGAACAAGTCAACCAGCTTCACTCCCTTCTTCCTCGTGTACGGGACCGAGGCCGTCATCCCAACCGATCTTGAGTTCGACTCACCTCGCGTCACCATGTACACGGAGGCGGAGGCGAAGGAAGCACGAGAAGACGGCGTCGATTTGCTGGAAGAGAGACGGCTGTTGGCACTCAGCTGGTCCGCCATCTACCAGCAGAGTCTGCGCCGCTACCATAGTCGAAAGGTCAAACCAAGATCCTTCCAAGAGGGGGACCTTGTGCTCCGGCTGATCCAGTGAACAGCCGGCCAGCACAAGCTCTCGGCCCCTTGGGAAGGCCCCTTCTTCATCAGCAAAGCCTTGGGCAACGACTCCTACTACCTGATCGATGCACAGAAGCCCAGGACACGCAAGAGGGACGACTCCGGCAAGGAAACAGAGCGCCCATGGAATGCAAATCTCCTTCGAAGATTTTACAGTTGATGCAGTATGTACCATGCTACCTTTTGTATTAAGCACAAAGACAACGGGTCCCTCGAGGAGCACTCAGGGGCTACCCTTTTTATCTATATGATAAGTTTTATGCATATGAATGTGTTATTTCATTCTTCTGCCTGGCACCGGGTTCGACCAGTCGGCCCGGGGGCTTGCCGCCTCGTACTATGTCGGCGCTACCTGCAATCGGACAAGTAGTGTGCCAGCATCTAAGCCCTCTCTTGCCATAAGCCGCAGCTCGCAGAGCGACTGTCCGGCCGGCAAGAGTTAAAGGCAGGAAATGGTGCCCACATGAAAAATGGCTAGGGACAAAAGCACTCACATAGGCCAAACCGGCTCCTCGCCTCACCGATCGGCTGCTGAGCAGCCGGCCGGCCAGCTTCTTACTTAACTTGCTACGTTCTAAAACGGCCAAAGTACTTGTCCTCCCAAATGGCTAAGTACTTGACCCAGCCACAGACCGCAGAGCGGCTGTCTGGCTGGCAAGGCGGCAGCCAAGGGAGGGCGGCAAAGGAAAAAAGCCAAAAGAACGGAAAAGCCAGACAAGTCGAAACTCGGCAAAGCACCACTCGTGCGAGAGTTAATTTACATAGCAAAAGGCCCTCGGCCAGCATTCAACAAAGTTTGAATACACCCCCCAGCGGGTGGAACTGCGCAAAGTTAACAAGGTTTTCAAAAGATTACAAAAACAGGTAAAGATAAGATAAAACTGACCGCCTAGGCCAAAGGAGCAGCGGGCGGGTCCGGCGGGTAGGTGGAGTCGGCGGCACCGGCTGGTGGAGTGGCCGTCTGGCGAGTCTCGGCTTGGTCAGCCTCAGTAGCAGTCGGCGCACTCGCACGCGGCTCATTGCTCGAGGCTCGATCGGGCTGGGGCTGGCCATCCGCCCCGCCCTCTGGTGCGTCGTCTTCACCATTCTCGCCCTCTTCATCCTTGCCCTCATCGCTGGAGGCGATCTCCTCCATCGAATCTTCCCCGTACTCTTGGTCCATCCCAAACCAGTTGGGTGGCACCTTAGTGCCCTCCTCGTTTAGCTCGACGATGGACTCGGTGGTGTCGGTGTAGTCGGCGATCGCCGCCGCATGTTGGGTAATGTCGCGGCTTGTCTCCGCCAGCTCTGGTGCGGCCTCCTACCGGAAGGTGGCCAGCTGGGCCAAGTTCAGGCCTGGATACCACGCCATGACAAACACCAGGGCCCTCCGGGCGCCGGCACGAGCCGCGGAGCCCTTCAAAGCCTCGAAGCGGCCGACCGCCACCTCCAGCCACTCGGCAGTCCGGCTGGGGGTGCGTGGGATCTGAGCAGCCGGCCAAAGGGCGGTCGGCACCTGGGCCTTACACGTTGAAGGTGGCGGAGCATCCGGTGAGCTGGCTGGAGGCGAGCGTGGATAGCGACGAGCTGCTCGCTGAGGGTCCGAGGCGCGTTGGACGCGATTTCTGCACCAGCCTGCCTTCGCTCGGAACGGCGAGCCTCGATGGCCTGGCTGGCGGGAAAGGCATAGCCAGGAAAGAAGTCCATGCCAAAGGAAAAAGAAGTCTGAAGCCAGAAGCCGGCCCTTATAACGGTTGGCGGACGAAAGAAAGGGAAGATAACTTACCATCGATCATGTCTTCGATCGCGTCGTAGCCATCGTTCAGCCCCTTCTCCTTCTCGGCCCAGGCCGAGCGTTCAGTCTCGAACTCGGCCTGGAGGTTGTCCTCGCCGTCCTTCACCTTCTGGAGCTCCGCCTTGTGCCGATCCGCCTGGTCCGCCAATTCCTTGACTAGGCGGTCGCACTCCTGGGCCACCTGGCTGCGCTCTTCCTCCTTAGCACGTAGCGCAGTTTGAGCCTCGCCCAGGTGCTGCTACAGGTCGGCGGCCACTCCTGCAAAAGATAAGAAAGGAAGAACATCAATATCAACAAAGAAGAAAAAGGGGTTGCCGGGAGATCCGGCCCGGCTGCTCAGCAGTCGGCCCGAATCTCGGGGGCTACACCCAGCGGGTGTGCTGGTGCGCCCCCGAAAGAGAGAGATAACAAAGTGCTTACTCTGGCTTTCAGCCAAATCGGTGGTCCGCTTGGCCAGCTCCTGAACATGGGAGTTGAAGGCAGCCGCGCGAATGTTGTGACAATCCTGCGGCAGAGACAAAAAAAGAGGTCAGCACTCGGAACTTACCTTTAAGTTCTGAGCCGCCTACTCAGCAGCCGGCCCAGAACTTGGGGGCTATACCCAGTGGGTGCGCTGGCGCGCCCCCATGAAAGATTACAAGAATAAAAAACAACAAGCAAAAAAGCGTACCCGGATGGCCGCTCGCGTCGCCAGAAATGTTTGCGTATACTGCTGAAGGGCAGCGCCTTGAGCTTGGGGTCGGGCCTGAACGTCCTGCACGGCCGTGTTCAGCACCCCCGTCCTGCCCGCAAGCGTCCACTCCGGCGGGGCGGAGCTGGTGGCCTCAGCTTCGGGGGTCGATGAGCTGGCAGCCCCGACCTCCAGCGGCCGTGGCGCTGAAGTCGCCTTCGCCGCACGACGACACACCAGAGTGCGGACTGCGGGAGTTGAACCCACCACCAACTCGCCACCGACTGGCGGCACTTGCGACGCCTGAGGCCGACTGGTCTGGGCGTTGGCAGTCGGCATGGGCGGGGGCGGGGGCACATCTGCCTCCACGATGACGGGGTCACCCCCTCCCCTCTCCATGACCGGCTGGTCGTCGCCAACTCTCCCAATCGGCGCCTGGATCTCCGGCGTCGGTGGCACGGCACGCAACGGGACGACGAGCAGTGGAGCCCGGCTGTGGGCCGCCTCCGCCTCCTGCGCCTTGGTGGCTGCGTCCCCCGCTCCTTGGCCGCGGCGTCGGCCTGAGCCTTGGTGGCCGCGTCGGCTTCAGCCTGCGCCGCCTTGGCTGCATCCGCCTTCTCCTGCTCCTCGCGCGCCTCTCGCCCGTTTCGCTCCGTCGCCGCCTGGAGCTCGGTGCGCGGGTCCACACGACGGGGTTCTGCAGAACCGTCCGCCGCCCCAATCACCGAGGCGGTCAGGTCCCGCGCAAGAGAGTGGGGTACTATGAAGGCACGGCGGCATGAACCATTAAGAAGACTAGAAGAAAGAAGAAAAGCAAAAGCGAAAGCAACAATGGAAAAGTCGAAGTACTCACCCGGATGCGAGCGGGAGCCGCTTCGGGGCCCTCTGGTACTGGACCGCCTTCGCGGCGGCCTCCTCCCGCCTGGTCACGGTGGCCGTGTTCTTGGGCTTCTTCGGCCGGCTACCGAACAGCAACGAGCCGGCTCGGCGCTTTGGTGCGCTGCCTGGTGTAGTCGGCGCGGTGGAAGAGCTCGCGCCCGCCTTGTCGGCGCCGTGCGTGGATGTACAGCCGCTTGCCGAACTGTCAGTCCTTCTCCGACAGCTTGCATTTGGAGAAGTAGTTGACCAGCCGGACCACCTCCACGTCTGGCAGCTCCTTCGAGCACATCCGGCACGGGTCCCGGTGCCTACTCATACTACTGATGATGTGCGGACGGGCTTGGAGGGGGAGCACTCGGCGCGCCACATAGGTGGCCAGTAAATCCGAGCCTTTGAGGCCCTCCGACTCCGTCATCACCTGAAGCCGGGTGAGGGCAGCAGTGGAGGCGGCCGACAAAGTGGTCGGCTTATACCGCCAGTTGGCGCGCGGCTCAACAGGCGGGCCGGCTACATAAGCCGGCAAGTTGATGTAGTCCAGCGTTGGATGAAGGTTCTTGATGTAAAAATAGGACTTCTGCCATAGTTTGGCCGACTGCAGCAGGGAGATGGCCGGGAAGCGGTTCTCGGCACCCGGACGCCGCACCGCCACGCAGGCTCCGCACTGAGCCGCCGTGCCCTTGGCGGCGGTGCCGAGCTTGATGTAGAAGCACTCTCCCCAGAGTTCGAGAGTCGGGAGAGTGCCAAGGTAGCCCTCGCAGAGGGTGACGAAGGCGGCCAGCAGCACCACCGTGTTGGGCGTGAGGTGGTGTGGTTGGACTTGGTAAAAGTTGAGGAAAGAGCGCAGAAAGCCGCTCGCCGGAAGGCCGAAGCCGTGAAGGAAATGTGACCGGAAGATAACGCGCTCGTCCTCTTCCGGCACCGGTGAGATTTCAGCCGTAGGAGGGACGCGTACCTTCACGTGCGCCTCGCGGGGCAGGCGCCACATTAGGTGGAGGAAGGCGAGGTGGTCCTCATGGACATTAGAGCCGTCCCAGTTGCCGGCCCATAAGCGCGCCATGCACAAAGGAGCTCGTCGGAGGCGCGGTGCGGTGGCGAGCGGGCGAAACCGCGGCGGAGCAAGAAGGCCGCGGCAAGAAGAAGCCCGGTGACGGTGGGCTGCGGCAGCGCCTCGGCAAGATGAGGGGTGCTGCGGCAGCAGAAAGAGAAGGAAAGGAATGGCGATGGCAAAAGCGAAGGGAGAGGAGGGAGCGCGTGCGTCTGCCGCCCCCCTCCCCCTACTTATAGCCCCCGGCGGCGGAGCCAAGGGGGCGGAACATGGGGGATCATGGGATTAACTACGCCCACGACCCCACGACCCCACTTTTATCGTGCGGTAACGGCACGTATTAACTACGCCCCGGAATCTCAACCGTTCCCCTCGGCCGAAGTGGATCCGCGCACGTGCCGAGGCCTGGTAGTGCCGGGCCCCGCCTGCGGTGACGTCCCGTCGCGCGCGTGGGCTGGCAGGCCGGCCTGGCCTGCTGGCGCCGCGTGGCAGGCGGGTAACAGGCGGCAAGTCTGACGTCGGGCTGGCGGGCCCCGCCTGCGACGACGTCCCGTCACGCGCGTGGGCTGGCAGGCCGGCCTGGCCTGCTGGCGCTGCGTGGTAGGCGGGTAACAGGCGGCAAGTCTGACGTCGGGCTGGCGTGCCACCTAGCCCCCACCGCAATGTTTCGAAATCACCAGGTGGCTTGCCTGGTCGCGGCCGGCTCCTAGCAGTCGGCACTCCTGAAGATGGACGAAGCAAGACCGCCAGACCACTCAGAGTAGGAAGCTGCTGAGGCTTCTCGCCTTTTCAGCCGCGGTGCCCCACCAGTGTCGGGGACTACTGTCGGAGTAAATGACCATGGGTAGCCTCATCAGCCCCCTATCGTATTCCAAGACATCGGGGCCGGCTGCGCCCCTCAAGCCTCGAAGACAAAGAGCCGCCTTCTTGGGGCCGGCTGGTCCAAGCGGCCGGCTCCTAGAAGGCGGTGGAATCCAGCAGGCGGCCAGGAAGTGGGCCGACTCCTAGAAGGCAGCCTCCAGGGAGGCCGGCTCCTAGCAGACGGCCCCTTGTGCCCTCAAGGTTTGCACCCACATAAACATGACAAGATGGGGCGTGACTACAGTGTCGCCTGCCACCCCCGAATCTAGGGCGAAACGTGGCCACTGTGCGGCGCGCTAGGCGGACATCTCACCCCCGGCGCGGCACTGTTGCCATGCTGCTCATGACATCACCCGTGGCAGAGGGAGCCATGCCCCCACGACGGGCTGTCGGTACGGCCCGCAGGCGGTGGGCTCTACCTATCCGTGAGAAGTCAGAAGGCAGCGAGCCCTGACCAGTCGGCTCAGGGGGAGGCAGTCTCCCGGCAGGCGGCCCTCCCCCTTCCTTGAAGTTTGCGTGCCATTAACCAGAAGAGACGAGGAGTGGCTACAGTGAACGCCCGCCAGGCGGCGGGACTGTAGCCACGCTCTCCCCTGCAAAGCACGCATCATCAGCAGCACGGCTACAGTACTGAGCAGCCGGCAGGACCCGCAAGCGGCGGGCGCGTCCTGTCGGCTAAGTACAAGACAGACGACGGGATCCACCAGGCGGCGGGCCCCAGCGGCCGGCGGAGAAGCCGGCCACCAGAGACACCGACGGCTGGGTCCTACACCCAGATAGATTACTATTGTACCCCTAGGGGTAGGCCTATATAAACCCCAGGGCATCCATGCAAAAGGTTCAGCCTCTTAGATAACACACACACCATAGAGAGAGGAGTAGAGCTAGCCTTGCCCTTCTTCCTCCTCTAGCCAAACAGCTCAAGGAGCAAGCTTGTAGCTACTTGTTGAGATAGTGATCATGCGGAGACCCCGCAGGGCAGGACTAGGGGTGTTATCTCCTAGGAGAGCCCCGAACCTGAGTAAGATGCTTCGGCGTACGTGTTTACGCCTTATCCCGTTTCCAGGCACCGACGACGTATTACTCTCCCCCACCATGATAAGCCATCCTTTGGCATATGTCGCACGAAACCCCCGGCATGACTTGAAAGTCACCTCCTGGGCAAGATCCCAGGCTGCTCTCATGTTCCGGAAGAACCAGTATTGAGAGTAGGTTTTGGCGGAGTGCACTTTTGCAAGCGCTATCCACCGTGCCGCCCCCTCCGGTGCCTCCTTTTCATCAAAGGCCACATCATCTAGGTCTTCCTCACGCAGACCTAGTTCTTTCATCAGCAGATGCACATCGTCAATCTCAGCTGCTCCGGTCGTAGCTGATCCCGATGCCTCGTTCGACGCCATCTTCAAACCCTAACCCGATTGAATCTTGATCGGGCTTTTGACGGAACCCTACACCTCTACCCCGTCCCGCCACACCCCAAGAGAATCAGTGGGCGCTACAGAGCGCGCCCCCGTCCTTGAGAATGGGCAATGGGGTGGGAATCAGAGGTTGGGGACGATGGTCTCGACGGCGGCAAAAAAATCGCCCCGGGAGGAAAAAACCCTATCGTGAGGGGGAAAATCTCGTTCCCGTGCGTTTGCTTCTTCTGTGGTCGTGTGATTCAAAACCTATCGCTATAGAAACAACGAGTAACTGTTAAGCCATCGCAGGTTGACCCATTTATGGCATCCGAGTGATGGTATACGTGGTGGTTTTGTGGTGGAAGATGGCTGACATTTCTAAATCCCCTCGGCAGCGATGTGGCTTGAGGGCTTCAGAATCGTGATCCAATAGGGATGGAGTGCTTCTTCGGCCGACGAGCCACAGCGACATGTGCGGCGCCGTGAGCGGTGTCGCTTGTTCAAAGGCTCTTTCCGCAGCATTGCTAGTATGGCTTTCTATTGGATCTTGGCTTGTTGGTGGCATTTTCTTCCTCTCTCCGGCGATGACGGTGGTTGAAGTTTTGTGTCGTTCGATGGGTGGTTGCGGGGATCCAAAAGAAGCTTTCTTTTTTGCATATTTCTACAATTGTGGGTGCTTCCTGTATATCCTAGTGTGCTTTCGCTCTGGATTTCTCCTCGGAGATGCCACATATGTTGCATTTTACTCAGTTTATATTAATAAAGTGTGGTAATTCTCCTTAAAAAATACTAGCGGGGGGTGGGGGGTGCGAGCCATGTACGAAGAAGTAGTGCCTTAACCGCCATATGGCGATTCCTATTTATGCGACGACTATATCTCGCCTTAAGCGAGTCAGTAGAATGTCTCGCCGCAAGCATTTACAGTTATGGGTCGGTCCAATAACCACAAAAAAGGAAATGGAGTTGAAAGAGGAGTAAACGGGATTCCATCCCGGGTCTACCAGATGGAAGCGTGCAGTAAGTTAGCATTAGGTTCCTAGTATACTCTAAGGCGCGATCTAATTAAAGAGAATAGAGCCGGTTATCCATAGGGTTTTCTGGGTTTTTATGTTTTGCCTGATTTTCCTTCGTTCTTTTCTCCATTTTCACAGTTTTATTCAGTTTTCATCTGGTTTTTTTGTTTCTTTTTTGGTTTCATTCTACATTTTTTGTATATGTCAACAACATTTTTTAATACAGTTTAAAAAATTTCCAATACAAGTTTAAAATTTTCTAATATATGGTCAACATTTTCTAAAAACTTAAATGCTTGATTAAGAATTTTTCTATATAAGATCGACATTTTTTATACAAGGTCAACATTTTTTCTATAAACTTTTTTAAATGCTTGATTAATTTTTGTAAATAAAAAGATTAACATTTTTAATGCATGGTCGACATTTTTTATTCACACATTTAACATTTTCCAAATGCTTGATTAACATTATTCTAACACTTGTTCAATATTTGAAAATTCTCGATTAACATATTTAACAACATGATAAAAAATCATTATTTTTTAATACATGGTCAACATTTTCTATACACATTTAACATTTTACAAATGCTTGATTAACATTTGTCAAATACTTGTTCAACATTTTTTTAAATGCTTGATTAACATTTTTATATACATGAACAATATTTAATCACTTTTTAATGCATGGTTACATTTTTCCTACACACATTTGAAATTTCCCAAATGCTTAGTTAGCATTTTTAAAAGACTAGTTCAACATTGTTTTTCAAATTCCTTGATTAAAAAATTTATTTACATGATAAAAATATTAAACATTTTTTAGTACATGATAAACAAATTTTGTGTACACGTTCAACATTTTTTCGGATGCTTGATTAACAATTTTTTAAATCTTGTTCAACATTTTTCAAATGTGTTTTGTAGAAAGTTTTCTGTAATATATATGTACAGAAATAAAGTAAATACAAAAACAGAAAAACGAAAAAGAAATAGAAAAAAGAGGCTGTGGCCTGCTGTGCGCGTGGGCCGGGCCATCTCGTTCGCCCCTTGAGCGAGTCAGAAACGACTCGCGCGCGACCGACCACACGGAAAACCCTATTCGACGCAAACTGCCGCAGCTTCGCACAGACAAAGTAACGGAGCGACGTGATGGGCCGGCCCATTTCGCGTACGCAGTTCGCTTAGAAATTTATCCGGCTTTGGGAACCTTCTAGAAGGTTTCCTGAACCGTTTTTTCTTTTGCTGGTTTCCCCTTTTCTTTTTTCTTTCATTTCATTTTTTTAATTTTTCTGTTTCTTTTTCTTCTTCTTCTTCTTCTTCTTCTTCTTCTTCTTCTTCTTCTTCTTCTTCTTCTTCTTCTCTCTTTTTTCCGTTTTTTTGTTTATTATTTTTTACTTTTCCTTTTTTAAGTTTATATTTCTTTCTTTAAATTTTTTCACATTTTTGAAAACTGATTCGAAATTTTAAAAAATGATCGTGATTTCAAAGTTTGCTCCTAAATTCAAAAAACTTTCGCTTTTACAGTATTGTTTGGGATTTTCACAGAATGTTCCAGTTATTGTAAATTTGTTCGGAATGTTTTGGTTCTATATTTGCCCAACATTTCATTAGGTGTTCACAATTTCTAAAATTGTTCGCATTTTATCTTTTTATTCAAAAATTCACAAAATGATAGGGAATTGCAAAATATGTACTCCCTTCCAAAATATGCTCACAAATTTGAAAAAAAAAATCATTTTTTGAAATTTTGTTTGCTAAATTTAAATATGTTTTAGGAATATGAAAAACTGTTCTAATTACTTAATTTTTCTCATAAATTCGAAAAATGTTCTGTAATTTCAAAAAATGTTCGTGTTTTTTGAATTTCCGAAAATATTGCGTGTTGAACAACTTGTTCGTAATTTCAAAAAATGTTCGTGTTTTGAAAAAAATTGTTCATAATACAATCGGGATGAGGTATTGTTCACATGTAGCCATTTTCTCTGGTGGTTAACAGCGGTTGTCGAGGAAAGGGAGGTCACTGGTTCAATTCCTCGTGGCGTCAATTCCGGGTGCTCATAGTGGTCCGGCCCAGTCGCACGCCTCCCGTGCGTCGCGCTGGCTATTCGCCGCAAAATGCAGCACATAGGAGCTCCCCGACCCAGCGCATCCATCCCCATGTGCCAGGTCCTCGGTATGGGCCTGCCCATAATAGTTTGTGTCCCGAAGCAGTTTTGCCTTTTCTTTTTTTTTGTGGTTTTTCCTCATTTTTTCATTTGTTTTTATTTTCTTTTTAAGTTTCATTTCCTTTTTCTTAATTTCAAAAACTTTTTTATTAATTTACGAAGAATTTTTGAGCCCACAAACATTCCTTGAAAATGCGAATCATTTTTGCAGTTCGAGAATACGTTTTGAAATAATGGACATTTTTCTGAATTCGTCTTAATTTTCGAATCTTCATTTTTTTGTGATATTCGGGAATTTTTTTGTATTCACTAATATTTTTTAAAATTCAAATTTTTTCTACCATGAGTTGGTTGCGAGATCTTATGGGTTTCACCTCTAGCCTATCCCAACTTGTTTGGGACTAAAGGCTTTGTTGTTGTTGTTGTTGTTGTTGTTGTTTGAATTGTTCCTGAAATAAGTGAACATTATTTACGGATTTCCAAACATTTTTTCCAAAGTCATGCACATATGTCAAACTCATGAACATTGTTCAATATTCATGATTGTTTTCCGAACTCATAAACATTTTTTCAGATCTTGTTCATTTTTTGAGTTCATAAACATTTCTTGAGTAAGCAAAAAAATCAACGCATATTTTTTGTATTCGGAAATATTTTTTAAATACGTGAACATTTTCTAAATCCGTGAACACTTTGTGATTCCCCAAGCATTATTTCAAAATTAGGAACATGAATTCGTGAAATTTTTTCAAACTCACTGTTTTGAATAGGCAAATTATTTTTCAAAATTTAAAATTTGTTTTTGAACATATTTTGAAATCCATAATTATTATGAAGAAGTAAAGAACGAAACCCGAAAAGAAAAAGCAAAACCTAAAAAAACGAAATGAAATCTTTTGGGGGATATCTGGGACAATACATGGCTAGCAGAGAACCCAGGGCTTGAAAGCAGGGATGCACGTTTGCGTGTCACCCAGTGAGCTGTGCATTAAATAGGAGCTCCTGCCCCAAACTGTTTGCCATGTTTTCAGTTGAATGATTGAAACACTTTTTACCATTTCCGTTTTTTATTTTTTGTTTTAACTTTTTTTTCTTTTCTTTCTTTATAATTTTTTCTCTTATTTTTATTTTTAATGGATTTATTTTCTGTTTTTTTGTCTTTTTAATCATTAAAATAAATGTAAACGTGTTTCATAGTAAAATAGCCGATTTTTTTATAAAAAATAGATGTAAAGTTTTCTAAAATTGTTGATCACACTTTTAATACACATTGAAGCTTTTTCAAATACAACTTTTTTAGCGAATCAAGAATATTTTCCTAACAATATAAAATATACTTTTGTTCACAATAAAGGTATTTTAAATAAATGATGAAGATTTTCTAGTTGTATAAATTGATATATGTTTCAACGTAACATTTAAAATATATACTTTCAGAATATTTTGAAATAGATAGGTATATAAGCGGTTTAAAAAAATAATAGGTGAAAAACCAAAGCAACAGCCAAACAAAAGAATAAAGAAAAAATGCTAGAGAATCCCACTAATCACGCTATTCGGCCGGTCTATGGTGAGGTGCCATATTCGCCCAACTCGTCTGCACGGCAAAAGATGCTCCTATATACGTAGTTAAAACCGCTTCCCGATTTTTCATGCAATTTAGCATGAAATCCTATTTGGTGCTTATAGATACCGATAAAGGTAAAATGGTACACAATGCATACCCTGTTTCCTTCACCAGATTTTGTGGCACAGCCCTTGTAGAGCTTGTTTATGTGAAGCTCCAGTTTTGGGAAGCTTGCAAAAGCTTCAAGTTGGTTCTTTTTTTCCTTTTCTGGGCCTTTTGGGCTCGGTTTTGTGTGATTTTCCCCTTTTATTATCATTCGTTTTGAAATTGTCAATCACTTATTAAACTTGCAATTTTTCACATGTCGCAAGCTTTTTTCACATCCCCAAAAATTTTCCAAATTTGTGAATTGTTTTTGAGTTCATGATTTTTTTAAATCCGTGAACTATTTTTCAAATTTATGATCGCTTTCAAAACTCATAAAAAAGTTTAATTTGGGAAGCTTTTTCATATTAATGAACCTTTTTAAATTTCTTCCAAAGTCAACGACCAATGGTCAGGGGTGAAACAGTTGGTGGTCAAGTGAGCCGTGGCCCATCTGGCGCACGTGTGAGGAGGAGCACTCCTCTTTAGCCCTTAACAACAGGCCCATCATTCTTATAGATTCTTCAACGTCCGGTTCTTGATCTAAGCCCACCTTGCTGATTTGGATGGCTGCTTTTTGTGGGTACAATCAAGTCAACCTATTTACCCGCAAAAAGCCCCCCTATACAATGATCAATGCGACGGTTTGCTCAGCAGACGCACAACCACAGTGTGAGGGTCCATATGTTTTTCATTCAATATTTATTGCCATAAATTGATGAACTTTCTTTGAAAAATGAATAACTTCTTTAATATGTGATTTTTTTAAAAGTGTGTAAACATTTTTTAAATGCGTGACATACTTTTAAGAAGTCAAAGGATCTTTTAAATGTATGAAGATTTTTTTAAAATAAAAGCTTATATAAAAATCTAAGTGTATTGAAAATTTATTTCACTATGTAATATAATTATCATGGTCTATTCGAAAATTGAAAATCTTGTATTCGGAAAATGGCCATCATGTATTTGAGAAAGAAAATGCTCATATGAAGAAAGAAATATATTCTACTTATAAAAGGAATGAAGGCAAAAAAAATAAGAAGATAAAAATTAAAATGACAAACTGGAAAAAGGCAAAGGGGAAACCATAAAACATAAATTAAAAATAAAAATAAAAAAGGCCAATTAAAACTGGTAAATGAACTAAAGAAAACATGAGAAAAAAATCACTAAAAGTGCAAGAGAAACACAACGAGCATCGAACGAAACATCCTAACTGGGCGACTGATTGAACATGTGATTACCTCACTATATGACGCAACAAACCTAGAATAGAATCGGCTCAGTTATCAGGGTGGCGACTTTGTCGCTGCTAGTGCGGGCAAGCGTGTGAACAAGAGAAGAGTGGTCCTAGTGGTGAGTACGATACTACATCCGTGGTATCATAGATGAATTCATTTATTGTGATGCATGACACATAGTAGCACATCATTTAATATGATATGGTATCATGATGTGATACTCAACTCTCTCTTTATTCATTTAGTTCTATGATACTTCATCAAAACTGTCTAGTTGGCATGCACAATACTACATATGATACTCCCATTATAGACAGCCGAAGTGTCTTGTAATCTAGATCTTTGGCATGTCTTGGTGGTATAGGTTGGGCTAGCATGATTGAGGCAAATCGGATCATTATTCATTCCGATTTCTCAACTCATGTGCATGCTTTGAATAGCAACAAGTACAAGTACAATAAGGCCGTAATTAGTGCGTTGTTGAAGGAAGCTCTTTTTAAAGAGACTTTCGTCCCGCTTTATATATAAAGCAACAACTGAACCAAGTATATGGTCGAATGATACAAGATGGTGAGATAGCCCTTACACAACACCGATCGCAGGATAACCGCATCACGCATAACGCACACGCCCACACAACCAATAGTAAACATAGGGGGAACTGAGAACAACGACACGCTACGCCATAAAACACATAAGCTCCACAACAACGCCCTCAGAAGGGAGGACGGCGCCAAGCGTCGCCGCTGCCGAGTCCAGAATGCACAAAAGATCTTCACCTGGAACCCTGACACGGAGAGGAGCACCACGACGATGTCTTCATGAAGAGAGCGGCGCCAGCGAGCATCACCATCGCCAGCGCTAAAGCGCGGAGGTTTTGCTCGGTAGCTCCCCATGCCACCATGAGGTCTTCAGGGCAAGCGCGATGAGTTCAGATTCCAGGTCCGGATCGTGGCGACGCCACTGCCAGTGACAGAAAGCGTGCCCGAGCCACCCGCCGCTATACCTCCCGCTGCCCACACGACCAAGAGGTAAAGCCACCACCACCGCCAGCTGCCCGCCGGAGAGCCAACCATGCAGACCACCTTCCAAAGCCACCGCCCCGGCATCCGTGTCCGAGATACCACCAACCATCCACATCAAGGCATCAGCCATGGAAGGAAGAGTAAAAGGTGTCTCCTTTCACTCCTAGCCCAGCATCAGTCGCCGAGTCTGGGTTGATGCCTCCACGGTAGGAAGCATCCACACCTACGTCCCCAGCCAGTCCGAGTGGACCGGGGGGACACAACCCTGTGACTACCGATGACCGTTGCCGAGCAAACTCACACGACACCATGCCTGTGGCCATGAACGCCGATTTGCCCAACAGAAAGGCGATGTACCGACCACAACCATCGACCACCGCGCCCGCGAAGAGAGGAAACTTACCGCCCACAGACACTACTCAGACCGTGCCCAGCCTCGCCTACCCGGAGCGAGAGCCCCGACCGCCTCGAGACTATATCTGGTCCGCCCAAGCGCGAGCCCTAGACCATAGCCACCTTTGTCGCACGGACAATCCGTGCGCCTCCAGCCTGGATCCAGGAGAAGGAAGACCACCACCACCAGTCCACCACCTGCATGCCGCCACAAAGCCAACTTCTGCCACCACAGCCCCGAGCACAACAAGACCCGTGCATCCACCGGATTCCCCGAAAATGATCGGGGCAGGGTTGAACAGCCGAAGCAGGGCCGAACCCCAGCCAGGTACAGACGGAATGGATACTAGCACCAAACCCCCGCCATGGGAGCCCCCGCGCTACTCGCAACACTGACAGCCACATCTGGCCGAGCCAGGTCAAGCCGGCACAACCGCTACTGGAGCGCCGCTAGGACAACCCTCCACGCATTGGCCAGTCACCAGCTAGAGCGGCATGTCCGCAGACCCACCATCGCGCCATCGTGCCTCACCTCCAGCGCGCCACCATCGCTCGATGGAGAAAACTCCATGCATGCCTCCAATGTGCGAAGGAAGAAGAGGTCCGGCCACCGTCGACGCATGCTTTACTCGACGGCGGCGAGGAAGGGGACGAGATGGCGGGAGCCTAGGACGGCAACACAAGGTGGGTCCTCTTGGTCGCCACACGGGAGCGACATGGGAGGGAGGGTGGGGAAAAGTCTGAGTGCTCTCTCGTCGCTCGTTCGTTGTTGAAGGAAGCTAGAAGGCAGGGGCTCCTGTGCTTTTTGGGGTTGTCGCCAAAAAGTGGTGGAATGCTCGAAACCAATTCACTTGAGTGAGACAGAAGACAGTGGAGTTTCGTGTGTAGGGGTGAAATCCGTAGATCTATGAAGGAACACCAAAAGAGAAGGCAGCTCTCTGGGTCCCTACCGACGCTGGGGTGCGAAAGCATGGGGAGCGAATGGGAGTAGATACCCTGGTGGTCCATGCCGTAAACAATGAGTGTTCGCCCTTGGTCTACGCGGATCAGGGGCCCAGCTAACGCATGAAACACTCCGCCTGGGGAGTACGGCCGCAAGACCGAAACTCAAAGGAAATAAGGGGGCCAACACAAGCGGTGGAGCATGTGGTTTAGTTCGATACAACCTTACCAACCCTTAACATATGAACAACAAAACCTGTCCTTAACAGGATGGTACTGACTTTCAGGTGTTGCATGGCTGTCGTCAGCTCGTGTCATGAGGATGGACGGTCAATCATCCATAAGCACTGGCCTAAAGTTGCAATGACCTTCAACATCATTGAAGGCTCAATATTTGCCTTCCGTTTCAGCAGTTTCCCAGATGAGATTCATCTGTCTATATATCGTCTATGATGCTAATTTTCAAATGTTTTAGATGTTGCATTTGAAACTTTGTGTTGTTGTGTAATGGGGTAGCTAATTATATGCCTATATGGTGTAACTAAGTGCTGAAGCTATATGAAAGGAAAGTAACAAATGAGATGAATAGGGCTCTCCTTGCCCCTTACACGGCCGAAGAGGTTAGGAAGGCGCTCTTTGACATTGGTGATTTAAAGGCGCCAGGGCCAGATGGCCTTCACGCCATTTTTTTACAAGAGATTTTGGGCTATGTTAGGGGATGATTTGACTGAAGAGGTTCTCAAAGCGGTGAATACATGTACTATACCTGATGGTTGGAATGATACTACAATAGTAATGATCCCAAAAGTTAACTCCCTAGAAAAGGTAACTCAATTTAGACCAATCAGTTTATGCAATGTGGTGTATAAGGTCATTTCAAAGATGATTGCTGCTCGTCTGAAGACAATCCTCCCAGATATTATTAGCCCTACCCAAAGTGCCTTTGTGCCTGGAAGAATGATTACAGATAACATCTTAGTGGCTTATGAATGTTTCCATAAAATAAAAAATAAAAGGACCGGTAAAGAGGGCATGTGTGCAATCAAACTGGACATGCACAAAGCATATGATCGAGTGGAGTGGCCTTTTTTAAAGGAAATCATGTTGCGACTAGGTTTTCAGCAGGATTGGGTGAATTTAATTATGCAATGTGTGTCCTCGGTGGAATATCGGGTTCGTTTTAACACGGAAGAAACAGAGAGCTTCAAACCATCTAGAGGACTGAGGCAGGGGACCCTCTCTCCCCATATCTATTTTTGTTATGTAAGGAAGGCCTGACTGCACTCTTAGCTAATGCAGAGGAGAATGGAAGTATTTCCGGAATTAAAGTTAGCAGAGATGCCCCATCTATTTCAAATCTCCTCTTCGCGGACGATTCACTTATCCTGATGCAAGCTAATTCGATGAACGCGGAGGCGCTGAAATCAGTTTTGGATTCTTATTGTGCTGCTTCGGGGCAAATGGTGAGTGTTGAAAAATCTAGTATATTTTTTAGTCCCAACACGAAAGTGGAAGATAAGGCGCATATATGTACTATTCTGAATATTATGACTGAAGCTCTCAATGACAAATATTTGGGTCTGCCTTCAAATGTGGGTATGGACAAAAGTGATTGTTTCCAATTCTTAATAGATCGAATTGTCATGAAAATCAGTGGTTGGAAGGAAAAGCTGCTATCAGCAGGAGGAAAGGAAATCCTTCTCAAATCGGTTGTACAAGCTATCCCAACTTATGCAATGTCCGTCTTTAAAATTCCTAAAAAGATATGTAAAGGAATCATTGACGCGATGTCGCACTTTTGGTGGGGTGATGAAGACAATCAGAAGAGAATGCATTGGATGGCATGGTGGAAGATGTGTGTACCAAAAGACCAAGGAGGAATGGGTTTTCGAGACATACATTGTTTCAATCTGGCCTTGTTAGCCAAACAAGCGTGGCGCCTGCTTGATAATCCTAATTCCCTATGTGCCACCATTTTGAGAGCTAAATATTTTCCGGATGGAGATTTAATGAATGCGAGTCTGAAAAAAGGATCTTCTTTCACTTGGCAAAGCATTATGGCCGGAGTGGATTCTCTCAAAAAAGGTTATATTTGGAGAGTTGGTAATGGACAAAATATTGATATTTGGATAGATGCATGGATCCCGAATGGGGCCAATAGGAAAATTATCACTCCTAGAAGAGGGCAGCTTCTAACAAAAGTTGTTGATCTTATAGATCCAATCAACAATTGTTGGGATGAAGATTTGGTAAGACAAACGTTGTGGCCAATTGATGTCCAGAGGGTGCTTACGATCCCCCTCCCCACGTATAACATGTCGGATTTCATAGCTTGGAGCTTTACAAAGAATGGACTGTTCACGGTTCGTTCTGCTTATCTGGAGGAATGGAAAACACAACATGGAAGGAAATTGCAACAATCAGATGGCATGGGAGGAACAAGTGTCAATACTATTTGGAGCAAGATTTGGAAATTATCTTGTCCAGCAAAAGTGAAGATTTTTATTTGGCGTACCTTACATGGAACCCTCCCATGTCGTGTTACACTTGCTAATAGACATATGAAAGTTTCGCCCACCTGCCCATCATGTTCGAACGGGCATGAAGATACTAAACACTTATTATTTTTGTGTCAAAAGGCAAAAGAGGTGTGGGAGAAACTGGGATTGCACGAAGCCATTAAAAAAGCTTGCGTAGTCGATCGTGCGGGAGAGGCAGTACTCGAATTTCTACTTCTTATGCGAGAACACGAGCTATCTACAGTGGGCATACAGAATGTTCGCGAACTGATCGCTATAACAACCTGGTATTTATGGTGGGAAAGACGTTCGCTAGTCCATCATGGGAAGACCCAAGATGCATACCAATTTTGATGGGAGTCCGTGCTATAACAACAAACTATGTTATTGCCCAATCCTCCAAGGCAACAAATAGAATAGAGGGATGGACGAGACCCCCTCTAGGTTTTGTCAAATTAAATGTCGATGCTTCTTTCGATCAAGACATGCTTAGAGGCACAGCGGGAGCTGTACTTAGAGATGATAAAGGAAGGTTTATTGTTGGAGGGAATTGGAAGATGGATTGGTGTGCAGATGTCTTAACAGCGGAAGCCATGGCACTTCGTTTTGGCTTATTACTTGCACAAAAGGCGGGAAGCAACCGAGTTGTTGTTAACTCCGACAATATGGAAGTAATTGACACGATGAAGAATGGAGGACATATAGCGGGAGCGGCGGCAGCTGTGTTTGATGATTGTTATTTTATGGCTTGTGATTTTTCATTAGTTAGATTTGAACGTTGTAATAGGAAGGCAAATAAAGTAGCTCATGAAATTGCCAGAGTAGCTAAATTTTTTAAGACAAGGGATTAGTTTGAGGAACCTTTGCATGATATTGTAAATTTTCTTATAAACGATGTAACCATTATTACTAATAAATAGAGAGATGTTTTACTTTAAAGAAAAACCGTTCATCAAGCAAAGCAAAGCCGTGTCACGTCGCGTGCGGCAGCTACCTGCTGTCACTGTGCCAGCGACCCATACAGCGTCCACTCCGGCCGGCATCCGTCTTCTCCGACGCGACCGCTGCCGTCACTCGTCACAGCTGCTTTGCTTCTGCTTGCACGGACTCCATGGGCGCGACCCGCACGTATCAGGTGCCTGCGCCTCCTGCGCCCGTGCGGGGTCGGCCGTGGGCGTCCCCCGGTTGCCAACGTTCCCGCAAGACACCGGAATTTGTTGATTCCCCGAAACAAAAAGACACCGGAATTTGCTGCTCTTTTTTTTTTTGAGCGGGGGAATTTGTTGCTCTCTGCCAAGTCAAATGGAATCAATGTTGCGGGCGCAGGAAGATCAGCGAAAACGAGTGCCGGCCTAACCATCCCCGCCCGCTAAATAATCGTCCAAGTTGACGTTCCGGCTCCTTGCTCCCGCCCGCGTCAGCGCATAGCATTTTTTTTAAACATCAGTATCGACACAAGCGCTCATATACACGCGCATACACTCACCCCTATAAACGCACACACGCACACCCTGCCCCTATGAGCACCTCCGAAAGACTGAGCCGGCATATCATCTTGAGATTTACGAAGTCACCGTAGGCGTCTCGTCGTCGACGGGAACGTCTCCCCCCACTGAATGCGCATCGCCGAAAATCCTCGAATAAATGCGAGCATCAGGATTTGAACCCTGATGGGCTGGGGATACCACAGTCCCTCTAACCATCCAACTACAGGTTGGTTCGCGCGTCATCACATAGCATTGTTAAGCGGCTCGGGGTCCAGATATTTTTCCGAAGCATCTGCATATCTTATCTTATTCTGGTTGGATGGAAGCATCAGCAATTCAGCACCTGCCGTTTTTGTAACAGAAAGTGTGGCCCTCTTGCGGCATGTTCATCCGTTCATCTTCCTTTTTTCACACGGTGAAACCATTGTGTGACGGACGGGTCATCTGTACACGTCGAATCCCTGTCTTGAAATATTATATTATTATTATTACTAGATTAGATACGCGCTCTCTCACCGTGACCAGGAATACATGTGAGCGATGTTTTATCTTGCACTATGGATCAACCAAAAAGATGGATTAGGACGAACAGAAGTCACTCATTTGGAGATAACCGTGTTGGAACTACGCACATGCCGGACTAATCTTATCTCCTGGAGCGATGTCATTAACATTACATGCGCTCTTTTGTTCCTACCCCGTACTTTTTCGCCAGTATGCAAAAAATAGCAGCAGAGGTTAGCGGCCACAATCCATTAAAAATGCACCAAATCTCCGACCGTATGGGCAAAGAATCTCTGGATAACCGGATAAGCACGCAGTGACAAGACCTTTTCCTTCCCCTAAACAACCAATCCGATCGGATCCACCAAAGCGAGAGCCCTTCCCGCGATGCATGATGGTTCCCGATCACAATGCCCAAAGCCACCTGATCTCGATGCGATCCCAATGTTCCTGTGCAAACAAGACACTCGCCAGTTGAAGCTCACACGGCACACCTGAAAACTGAAAGCTTGGCGTCCGGCTCAGGCTCACTCCGAACGGCCATACGTACGCATTCGAACGTTGGCAGTAGCCGCATTGGGGCTGATTTAGGTACATCTCCCTCTCCCTCTGAAAAGAGCCCACACGCAGTTTCTCTCCTGCAAGAAATGCCAACCTCCTGAACCTGCTCGGCCGGACAAAAGCTCCCGGAGCGGCGCACATTCCATGCCCAAACTGCATCGTCCTTATCCGCGGAAGATGTGCCGGCCACTGCCACTGCCAGTGGTGCATCACTTTGCTCGTATAAAGACAATGCACCCTACCGCAATTCATTAGGAAGATGTCAAAATCGACAGCGCGCCGCACATGCATTCCGATCTTTCCCCACTACTAGATACGACGAACAGGATTAGGATTAGGATTAGGCGGCGGAGTGTTTGGTCAATCCCGGATGCAAATCGGGATTAACGCTTGTCCACAAGCGAGCAACTGGGAGTGACGGGGTAAGTGAACCCTGCAAACCCATCGGAAGCGACGAAGCGTGGCTGGAAACTGGGAGTGCAGAGTCAGCAGCACCGCCAGAACCACGTAGGCGAAAATGACAAGACAGAAGCTTCAAGAGCGCCCAACAGCACACATAGCTGCAGTCAAGAGGAGTCCAGCAAAACTAAAACACATCCCTGGATCCGTTTATCTTTGCTTGGGAGTACTTTTTCTCCCCTCCTGCGTGGAGCTTTGACGACGTTGGCGCCGTTCGGGTACGTGTTGGTGCAGCATTTGGTGTCACGGTCGCTGGGAGTTCGCCGGTGGCACGCAACGCATGGTGGTGACATGGGAGCGCCAAAGAGGTGAATGAACAGCTTGCAACAGTGGAGCAATGGTCATTCCATTGATTGCAATTTTTGTTGGTAGCTTACCAAGCTGGCTTCTTATTTTTAATGGAATGAAATAAATATTCGCGCTTTCTGACACATAATCCCGGCCGCTTGGTAATTTAGAGCATGTTCGGTTTCTCTCCACTCCCGTGACTCAGCTCCCGGAGCCGAGCAGGCTCCTGCAGTTTTTTATGGAGCTGCTCAAACCGAGCTCCGCAGCTCCGCGGAGTTGAGCGGAGCAGAGAGATTCCAAACAAGGCCTTAATCGTCATTTCATTGATTGTATTTTTTGTTGGTAGCTTACCAAGCTGACTGCTTGGTAATTTAATCGTCATTTCATTTCGTGGAGTGTACTCGGGCCTCTGAGCTTTCAGAGATTCTTTTTTCTGTGATTAACGTGCTTGAAAGGAATACTCAAACACTAATAAGGTCCAAATGCTTCCCGGGACACCTACTCTAAAACTAAGCGAGCTCGACTCGAGCGGAATCGAATTGATGGCTAATCAAGAGAGTTGGCTCATCACCCGCAGAAAAAAGAGAGAGAGAGAAGAGAGTTGGCTCATATTCCATCCGCAACATTTGAAAATCGCCAAACATACAAAATAATCAGTGGTTAGTGAGAAAGGTGTGCTGCTCCCGCCGGTCTTCGGCCCCTCTCATCATGTCTTGTTTAATAATGTAATATTTTATCCGATATTTTCTTTTGTCATAGTTCAATAGTACCCCATAATTTCTAACATAAATATAAGTATCTGTTCTGCTGACACCGACCGCGTACAAGCGTATGTTTTCCTTAGGCAAAAATACACAATGAGTACAATTATTAGGGCCCCTTTAAAAAGTAGTAAAATGATTGCAATTAAAAATACAACTACTCCGTATTAGGGTCCCTTTGCCCTTAATAAAAGGAGTATGGAGGCCAGGCACTTTGAAACGACAAAAGGGAAAGACAATTAAGACTTCATATCAGTTGTTGGGCATTTTTTTTTCCGCCCGTGTTTGTTGGGCATTTTCTTTTAGTCATGGTTTGTTGGGCATCTTCACCAAATCAAAAACAAGCCTTGGGGCCTAGCAAGGCGGCGAAGAAATCTATTCCAGAAGGATTGGCCTTCAAGATCGAGGTCCACAAAAAAATGGTTCTACATGTAAAAACTACTAGGGTTTTAAAGTCTACGGTGTTCCTAACTTCGTAAAGGTACTCAGCTTCTACTCATTCCTAAGGCCACGCTTGGATTTGATGTAATTTAACACAATGGTATAAAATTTACAAGTGTATCTTACTGGGCATGAGTGATTTCGGGCCGAAAATGAAACCGACCTGCAGAGGCGTATATTAACAGGTGTGTTAGACCAAACAGGGTCTAATCCTTTTGACACCTACAAATGGCTGAGGTAAGCTCGAGAATCACAGATAGATTCCACTTATAACAGGAAAAAAAGGCAGTACGTAGCACGATTCCTAGCAGTTCAAATTCGTCACATCAACTGATAAGAATCTGAAATATAGAGAGGACCATGTGATCATCGAATCGTATCCCTTCCTATCACAAGGAGCAGAAGCTGAATTGATCAGGAACAAAACTTTGCATATATGTACACATCGATCGCCGGACGTATACATCAGGCACAAATCCTCGCAAGTCTCGTCATCTACAAACACCTCTCTTCAAGTTGCTCTGCACGTTACACCGAGCCATATCACTCTAGTCATGGCGGCCCCGAAGAAACTTACTAGTAGCACTAAAATTTACAGCCCAAGCTGGTGCACCGATCGGGCAAGTCCTACACGGTATCACTAATTTGCCCCATTTGTATGCACAGACAAAACGAACGCCAGAACGGCCTGAGATCACGCGACGGCGCCCGGCAAGCCGGGCACGTCGCCCTGCCACGCCCAGACAATGTCCGCGAGCCCCGGGCGCACGTCCTCGGCGCAGAACTTGTTGAAGTCGAGCGCGTCGCCGCCGTCGTGCGCGAACTCGACCACGGTCACGTCGGCGGCCACCTCGAACACCTCCGCGGTGACCGCGAGCCGCCCGTTCGCGCCGTCGGCCTTGGCCTCCATTCTGATCCTCCACCCTTTCCCTCTGGTCGTGTTGTACCTCAGCGCCTTGCCCGCCGACTCCAGCTTGTGGAACACGGTGGCCGCCGGCGCGCGGGACGTGAACACCGTCGCCGCCTTCTGCTCGCTCTCGAACAGCCCCGACAGGTCGAACCCGGAGGACATGGAGGATATGAGCTGGAACGCATTGCACGTCCGCGGCGAGATGTTGCCGGAGCTGTCCTCGCTGCCGTCGATGAGGGCGGCGGCGTTGTCGTCGTCCCACTTCCTGGGCGTGACGGGGGAGGAGGGGACGGGCGGCACGAACCCCCTCTTGAACCACGGCGTGAGCATGATCTCCGGGATGGAGATGCGCTTGGCGGGGTCGACGGCGAGCAGCCTGCCGATGAGGCGGCGCGCCTCGCCGGAGACCCAGGGCGGCATCTGGTACTCGCCCTTGAAGATCTTCTGGTACATCTTGACGTAGTTGTCGTGCTGGAAGGGGAGGAAGCCGCAGAGCAGCACGTAGAGCACGACGCCGCAGGACCACATGTCGGCGCGCGCGCCGTCGTAGCCGCGCTTGCGGAGCACCTCCGGCGCGACGTAGGCCGGGGTGCCGCACTGCGTGTGGAGCAGGCCGTCGTGGCGCAGCTGCTCGGGCAGCGCGGCGAGGCCGAAGTCGGTGACCTTGAGCCGGCCCTCCTCGTCCAGCAGCAGGTTCTCGGGCTTGAGGTCCCGGTGCGCGACGCCGCGGCTGTGGCAGAAGGCGACGGCGGCGACGAGCTGCTGGAAGTACTTGCGGGCGGCGTCCTCCGTGAGGCGGCCGCGGGCGACCTTGGCGAAGAGCTCGCCGCCGCGCGCGTACTCCATGACGACGAAGACGCGCTGGCGGCTGGCGAGCACCTCCCGGATGCCGACGACGTTGGGGTGGCGCACCATGCGCATGATGGAGATCTCCCGGCGCAGCTGCTCCACCATGCCGTCCGTCTGGCGGAGGTGGGCCTTGTCGATGACCTTGATGGCCACGCTCTGGCCGTCGCGCAGGTCGCGGCCGTAGTAGACCTTGGCGAAGGAGCCCTGGCCCAGCATCCGCCCCAGCTCGTACTTGCCCAGCACCAGGTTCCTCACCTCGCCCTCCCGGCCTCTCGCCATTGTGTGCTGGCTCTGGCTGCCACGAGGATTGCTTGTTTTGGAAGTTCACTAATCACTATGGCCACTGCTGCTGCTGCTCGTATGGGATCTTTAACTAGGCGGGGTTGGCACGCGTCATGGTGGCTAGTGGGTCTGGGCACGTAGAGATGGGAGCGGGCACATGGGTTTGACGCGGGCGTTGCTGGTTTGAGGAGGGCGGCACACTGGATCGCACCGTGGGATCCGCTGCAGCCGGTCGCTTATTTGTACTGGCGTGATGGCCGAGGGCGGTGTGGTGCGGGGCGGTGGAGAAGGAGAGGTGTGCAGGTGGCACGGGCCAGGTGGCTAGGTGGCTAGGGGGCGTGTGGGGTCGGGTGGACGCGCCGTGCGGTGCGGTGCAGGCGAGAGGCGATAGGAGAGGGGACAAATGTGAAGGCGTCGAGGTGGGAGGTTGGGAGTGGTGGAGGAAGAGGAGAGTAGCCCGGTGACGGCCCATGAGTGGTGGAGGGGGTTTGTTGCTTCCAGGGTTGCAGCAGCACGGAAGGTGGTGAAGGGGGCGTGTCTGTCGGCTAATTGGGCCGATTACTATACCCGTTCAACGTTTAACGAATGCGGCCAGACATGTGAACTTGGACCCGGCACCGGCAGCCTTCCGCGGCGTCAACGGTCCAACGTCCAATGAATCCTCACCTTCGCGTACCTCTTAACCACTGTTTTCCTATTTCTCAGGAAAAAAACACACTGTTTTCGTTGCCAATTCTATTTAGACCACGGTTGACCCTCCTTCCCTCGCTGCCCTTTGATGATCCCTTAACTGAGAGTATTTAAAAAAAAACTACCACCATTTGTTAAACCGTGCCTACAAACTACCACTTTACAAATTTATGCCGAAAACTACCACTTTCTTATTAATTTTTCCCTAAAAACTACCATGTCTATAAATCGACCGATTCGTTCATTTTAAACGCGCTTATGACAGGCCTGGCCCGCATGTAAGTGTTGGCATGGCATCGCAAGGTCCACTCGCTAGGTTGACGTTGACATGTTATGACAAGTGGGGCCAAAATATTTTTTTGAAATGCAATCAGGTCCCTACATAATTTTTTTTAAAAGCGATCGGGTCCCTGTAAAATAAAATAAAAAGCAATCAGGTCCCGCTGGCGAGCTCGTCAACGACTCTGTGGGCGATGGCCGGTCTCTCTCCCGTAGCCCCGACGCCACAGCTGCCAACGGCAAGCGGAGCGTAGGCATGCAACAGCTGCGAGAGTGGCAAGCGGCAGCGGCGGCGGCGGCAAGCGGGAGCAATGGCAAACAACGGCGGTGGCGAAAGCAAGCAGCAGTTGCGGACGGCAAGCGGGAGCAGCAAGCGGCGGTCGCGCATGGCTAGCTAGCTCCGGCTGGCCGCAGTGCGTGCGTGAGCTAGCTAGCTAGCTAACTTTGGCTGCGTCCGTCGTGAACTAGCTAGCTTCGGCCGGCCGCGGTAAGCACGTGAGCTAGCTAGCTCCGGCTGCGTCCGTCGTGAGCTAGCTAGCTCCGGCTGGCCGCGTGGTCCCGATTAAGGGTGAGCGGGCAGGGAGAAGTTACCACCACCTGGCGCTAATCAGGCTTAATTTTTGGCTAATCAGTCATTAAGTCGATGTGGTAGTTTTTAGTTAAAGATTAGAGGAAAAGTGGTAGTTTTTTGCACAAATTTGTAAAATGGTAGGTTATTGGCACGGTTTGATGAATTGTGGTAGTTTTTTGTTAAATACTCCCTTACTGAGGAGGCACATCGTTGACATCCCATGCCCCCAAATATGTTTGCTAGGCTATGGTTAAACTATTTTTCAAGCGGATTATTTCATTTCCGCTTCTCTCTCCAACCCTTCCCCGAGGGTCACCTCGAGTCGAATGATCCCTCTTTACTCTAGGATTGCTCGACTAGTTAAGACTTAACTCTTTAAGCTCGTGATCGTTAAGGCTCGGTTTGTTATGCTAGGCAATTATAACAAGCTGAAATTCATGATCAACTCGATTCATTTAATGTTCGTTAAGCACATGAGTAATCGTTCTAGTTGTAAACGACTCAAATATATTACACACACATTCATAATGGGCTATTCATTCGATTTCGACCAGGCTAGCCAAGTGTAGAAGATGGATAAGGTGGCCAGTGGGCAACATGGAAGTGGGCTACTAGGCTGAGCGGCTGAGCCTTGGCAATTAATAGCAATAATGGCTTAATGTGCTGGGCCCCTGTGAATTTTAACAAGCCAAACGAGTTGCTCATGAAACTTGCGAGCTCGCTCGTTACACTTGTTAATCTTAGCAAGCTACATTTGTTGTTCGGCTTGGTTCGTTAACAAACGAGCATAAGATCAAATGAGTCGAGCTTGAGATTGATCAGTAAGCTCTCAAGCAACGAGCTTCTCGTCCAAACCTATCCACTCCTCCCTCAGTGACGGTCATGGTGGGAATGGGAAAGGTGGTTGGGACATTATTATGGTTAGTACAGGTAGTTTAGGTCTAGGTTTTCATTGGACTACATGATGTTTGGCGACATGTCATGTCAACACTTCATCTTAGCATTTGTGAGCTCACTTGATCGACGTTGGGTTGTTTGTTTTGGTTGTTCGTCCATGGTTGGAAGTGGCGTGGGCTATAGATCCGACACGAGTTTATTCAATAATCTCACTATGCCACCAGTGTAGCTAAACCCAGAGTCATAATCGTCCTCCCACCGTCAAGGTGGCGATGGGTCTGGGTTCTATCATCAATCAAGTGTTTTTTGAGGTAGCTTTCGGAGTGCCTCGTTCAACCCTGCGAGGAGGCCCTTGTTCCCTTACCCGTCGCCAACAAGGTTTGCATCAGAGACGGTGGCTTTAGTGTGTCCAGTGAGGTCATTGTATGTGTTACTACCCAATTGTGGTCTTGGTGTTATATTCGGGGCCCTATCTGCAAAAAGGAGGGACCTAACTACAATTTCTGTTTTTAGGGTATTGTATGCAGTTTTGTCAAAATTTGGCTATGAAATGCCATCTTTTTTTAGCAAAAGGCTATCGCCCGGCCTTAAACTGAGGCCCTTACAAGGTTCAAATGGTTTTAACGAAAGAGACGGTGGCCTTAGTGTCTTCAATGAGGTCATTGTATGTGTTACTACCCAATTGTGTTCTTGGTGTTATATTCGGGGCCCTATCTGCAAATAGAAGGGACCTAGCTACAATTTCTTTTTTTAGGGTATTGTATGCAATTTTGTTAAAATTTGGCTATGAAATGCCAGCAAAAGGCTATCTCTCGGCCTTAAACTGAGGCCCTTACAAGGTTTAACAAGTTTTAACGAAAGAGACGAAAAAGAGAAGCACAAGAGTTCGATACAAGTCATTGAAGGCCAGTAGATGACACACCGTGAGCAGTCATACTGCCAAGTACTAAAGGTACTCGAAGAACGTTCAAAATGCAACACAGGGCGGCTCCCTAGCCGTTGACGCTCCTTGCGTCTGCCCCTGTAGATCATGGCACCGCAATCGGATGGCCGTCACCACACGGTCCAACACCTCATTGTCCTTTGGTCTTGCTAGTAATCTCCAGAGCTGTAGAAGAACCATAATTTTACAGATCAAGTCAGACGGATGCTTAAACAATTTTCCCTCGATAAGCGCTTTATTTCAAACAGTCCATAGTGACCAAGCCATCGCCGCAAATCCAACCCACGCTAAACATTGATCTCTCTTGCTACAACTATGCATGAGAGCAATTCTAGCAGACCCCGCATCCCGCCCCGGCCCGCAAAATAACCGCCAAAATGCGGGTCGGGGCGAGAAAACATGCCCGATCAGACCCCGCATCTCGCCCCGGCCCGCAAATATTTTTGCGGGGCGCGGCAAATCTTCTCCCTCAACCTCTATCTTCACGGGTTGGGAGGCTGACCCGAGCTCAACCCCTATCCGCAGCGAGATTTGGTGGGAGGGACATTTCCGCGCGCCCTTTCCCGCTCCCCCCACCCTCCGCCACCATTGCCCTGCCTCCGCACGCTCCGGTGCTTCCTCCCCGGCCGTCCCTCGCCGCCATGGACGGCCCCATGCTGCCCCCCATCACCGTCGAGGTCGCGCACGCTCCTTCCCCAACATGGCCAGACAAAATTGCGAGAAGTGGAAGTTGATCGACAAAGAGTCCCCACCAAAGAGAGGCTCACTTACAAACATGGATGAAGATGAGGATGATGATGGCCCAAGAAATTTGCACAAGCCCGATGGCGACAAGAAGACAAGGAGAAGATGAAGAGAGAGCAAGATGCATCGAGCTTGAGGGAGAAGATTGATGCCATGGTGCAATCAAACGAGTCGATGTTGTTGAAGTCGTTGGAGATCAAGAAAGAGTTGGCCGAGAAGAAGGCAAAGGAGAAGCAAGAAAAGTGGCAATTGCTCAAAGAAGAGGGGTTGCGCAAAGCTGCCATTGAGGAGAGAAGAGCACGCGCTGCAGAAAACAAAGCCATGTCCAAGCTGCTCGCCGAAGAGAACAAGATCATGTCAATGAACCGCAATGACATGGACGATCTCACCAAAACATGGCATGATATGGCAAGGAGATAAATCTTGAAGAGGATAATGGTGGCGTCGGCCGGTGCGTGCTACAGTTTCGGAGATGTTTTCTCCGCTCCATATGGTGGCAATGTTGATGATTTCGGTGCGGGAGTTGGAACAAGCGCAGGAGGTGGCTTCGGTGGTGGCGATGAACTTCAAGATGGACTCGATGGCGCGGAGTAGAGATCGACAAAGATGCTGCCGGACATGGGCGCAAACTTTTGCAGGGCCCTCTTTTTGCGTTTGCCGTAATGAACTTGGCTTTTATTTGCGCGTAAAGTTGTGTTATTTCATTTGAATTTGAACTTGTTTGTGAAACCCTATGTCAAATGCGAGATTTGCAGTTTTTCTGTTTGCGGGTCGTCGCGGTGGTGCACGAGCAGAACCCGCAGAAGCCGACCCGTAAAAAAGCATATTCCGTGAATATACCTTTATGCGGGTCTATTTGAGGGGCCTACATCTGTGGCCGTCCGCGCCGGCCCGCAAAAGCGGTTTTGCGCGAACTGCAAATGCGTTTTGCGGACCGGTGGGATGCGGGATCTACTAGAGTTGCTCTGAGTAGTTGGAAATTCGCAAAACAAGCCGGATTCCACGAGCTTCCCGCCGCATCCCACATCACACTCCACATAAACTGTGCTAGGATGCATGCAAATAGGGTGTGATCATAAGGACGCGGACGTTTGGTCTATAGATACATATGTATCCTATATAAATTATTTTTTAACAAAAAGTCAACAAATTCTGAAAATATTTTTGAAATAAATTTGACCTTTCACTGTACTCGTGAGAAAAGTTTCACAAAAGAAAATCCCTCTTTGACTTCTTTCAAAAAGACAATTTTTTGGTCAAAATAGCGTGATAGTGACCTATAATAGCAAATAAATTTTATCTTTTTCGCTGTGAAGTCAACATTGTTTTTTTTTTTGAAAATTTATATACCTGTGCGCAAGTAAGTCAATTTATTCCCAAAATAGTTCTTAACTATTTTGACTTTTTATTTAATTATTAAAAAAGTTTCCATATAAGGTGTATATACAACCAGGAACCAAAGTGTATTTCCCGTGATCACAATTCTCGTCCTGCCCACACCATGGGCATTTCCCTTCTCCAGTATTAAATGCCAGCTTCTGGGACCTTCGGGTCCGTTCTTGTTATTGACAAACTAACTCTTAGCCAACACTGGCGGGAGGTCAGAGTACAAGTAGATGCCATGTTAATTTATTAAAAAAACCTTTTAGTTTGCTAATTCTTACACTTAATGATAGTACAATTCAAAAAGGTCATTGCATGCTTTTCATTTCCTGTAAATTACAATATTGGATGGAGATAAATCTTCACGAAGAGCCTCAAAACTAATGTCCTGAAAGGGAGCATCATTTCGGCTCTAAGGAGCATATGCTCCTGGATAAACAGTAAATTCAAAATAAATAGTAAGTAAAATTTAAAATCTTGAAAAAATTATGTAAAACATATGATTTGGGAAACTACTCGACATCCTAAACGGTGTGTGGCTATCTCATTATATAGAGGTATCAAAAGGTATAATACACGGTGTATACAAACCTACGTATATACAGTCTAACACCCTTTCTCAATCTTAACTATTGCCTGAAGTACAAAGCAGGTTAAGATTGCGCCTACAGCCTACAAACTGTGGTTGTGAAAAAGGCTTCGTGAAGATGTCAGCAAGTTGATCTTTTGAGGAGATGAACTTGATACAGAGTAGTTTCCGTGCAACGCGTTCCCGAACAAAGTGATAGTCAACCTCGATGTGTTTCGTCCGAGCATGGAACATCGGATTAGAAGAAAGATATGTAGCACCGATGTTGTCACACCAAAGAACTGGAGGATGACCTGGAGAGACTCTCAACTCTCTCAATAAGGACTGTACCCATATGATCTCAGCAGTCGCATCAACAACTGCCTTATACTCAGCTTCAATACTGCTGCGAGACACTATAGCTTGCTTACGAGCATTCCAGGCGATCAAGTTAGGACCAAAGAACACTGCATATCCCCCCCCCCCCCCGTGGATCGCCTGTCATCAGGACTACCAGCCCAATCCGCATCTGAAAAAGCCGAGAGCTCACAAGACGGCGCAGGGTGAAGAAGCAAACCATACGAGGCAGTGAAGCAGATATAACGGAGAATACGCTTCACAGCTGACCAATGAGATGTCCTGGGTACATGAAGATACTGACACACACGGTTGACTGCATAAGAGACATCAGGCCTGGTGATAGTGAGATATTGCAGACCACCAACGAGACTGCGGTACTCAGTAGCGTCATCAGGTGAAAGATGATATCCATCAAGGGCAGACAATCGATCAGTCGCAGACATCGGAGTGATAGCATGTTTGCACTTCAGCATGCCAGCACGACGCAAAAAGTCCAAAGAATACTTCTTCTGAGTCAGAGTTAACCCATCAGAAGACCGTGAGACCTCCAGACCAAGGAAGTAGTGCAGAGCACCTAAATCCTTGACAGCAAAATCACCACTCAATGCAGTCACAAGACGATCAGCAGTGGCATCTGAGGAACTGACGAGGATGATATCATCAACATAAACCAGTAGATACACCGTAACCTCAGGACGCTGAAGGAGAAACAGTGACGTGTCAGCAATGGAGGGAACAAACCCAAGAGCCCTGAGAACAGAACCGAGGCGTGCATGCCACGCACGAGGAGCCTGTTTAAGTCCATATAGCGCCTTAACAAGACGACAGAGATGATGAGGACGTGTAGGATCAACAAAACCTGGTGGCTGACGCATATAAACCTCCTCCTCCAGAATTCCATGTAGGAAAGCGTTCTGCACATCGAGCTGACGAAGAAACCACCCTCGAGTAACAACAAGAGACAGCAGCAAACGAATGGTAGTAGACTTGATAACTGGACTAAACGTGTCTTCATAATCAAGAACATACCTCTGTTTGAAACCCTTGGCAACTAGCCGTGCCTTGTAGCGTTCAATAGAACCGTCAGCATGTCTCTTCACTTTAAAAACCCACTTGGAATCAATGACATTGACGCCCGAAACTGGAGGAACAAGTTGCCAAGTGTCATTCTTCAGTAAAGCTTGAAACTCCTATTCCATCGCAACACGCCAGTGAGGGATGCCCAGTGCAGCCTCAAAATGACGAGGCTCGGCTGTGGGATCAACAGTAGCATTAGCCATGCAAGCAGCAAGCCACGCAACAGTTCCGTCTTTGCGTTCCTTCGGACGAAAAATACCAGACTGGCTGCATGTTCGAGGACGAAGAGCAACCGCGGCAGGCAGCGCCGGCAACACTGGGCTGGTCGCAGGCGACGGAGACGAGGCCAGCCCTGGTGCAGTGGACCCAGAACTCGGTGAACTTCCGCCAGAGTCTCCTGGTGTCAGAGAAGCAGGCGGTGTCAGGCCCGGTTCACTGGGAGACGAGGCGGGGTTGCTTGGTTCAGCCGCCGGTGCAGGCGAGCCGGCCTCTGGGTCAGGCGAGGGCGACGCGGCCCGCGGGGCGAAGCGGCCACCGAGCCGGGCGAGGCCAGCGCCCGCAAGGCGGCTGCGGGTGCAGCGGGCTGACGGGTACAACCCGTCATGCATGGGCCATGCACAAGATCGACGTCCCCATTGTGGGTGTCGCCCGTCGCTTGATCGTCGAGGAGTTCAAGGCGAGCACCGTGTCCAATACCTGCAGCATGATTAGGAAGCAACACATGAGCATTTGCAACATCCACAAATTGATCAGGCGAAGGTGTAGCTGAGTGCACAGGTGACATAGAAGTGGTAGAGTTATTCGGAAATGCACGAAAGGGAACACATTCTCATCAAACACAATGTCACGAGAGATGTAGACGTGATTGGTGGGAACATGCAGGCACTTGTACCCTTTGTGGAGGGAACTGTACCCAAGAAAAACACACTTCTTAGACCGAAACTCTAGCTTACGCTTGTTGTACGGACGCAGCTGAGGCCAACATGCACACCCAAACACTTTTAGGAACGTGTAGTATGGGATTTCATTAGGCAAGAGTTCAAGTGGGGTTTTCATTTTCAGAAGTCGTGAGGGAAGCCTATTGATCAAAAAACAGGCGGTGAAAAAAGTATCACTCCAGAATCGAAACGGAACGGAGGCATGAGCTAGTAAGGTAAGGCCAGTTTCTACAAGATGACGATGCTTACGTTCAGCAGTGCCATTCCGCTGATGTGTATGAGGACAAGACACACGTTGCGAGATCCCAAGTTTGTTAAAAAACGAATTGACGTTGTGGTATTCACCCCCCCCCCCCAGTCGGATTGAACATGAAGAATTTTCTGCTTAAGGAGACGCTCAACGTGTGCTTGAAACTGAATGAAAGCATCGAACACATCAGATTTACGCTTAATAAGATATAACCAAGTAAATCGACTATAAGCATTAATAAAACTGACATAATAATTGTGGCCACTAACAGACACTACTAGGAAAAGGGCTATAGATAATATGAACACTAATGGCGCACCATACATGTGGTGCGCCACTACTATATACTAATGGCGCACCATGTGTTGGTGCGCCATTAGTGTCCAAATACTAATGGCGCACCACATCCACGGTGCGCCACTAGTAAAAAAATTATTTTTTTTCAAAATTACTAATGGCACACCAGGGGACAGTGCGCCATTACTAGTGCAACTAGTAATGGCGCACCACTCCCACGGTGCGCCATTAGTAATTTTGTTTCAAAAAAAATTTAAATTGTTTTTTTAAACTACTAATGGCGCACCGTGGGTGTGGTGCGCCATTACTAGTTGAACTAGTAATGGCGCACCACTCCCACGGTGCGCCATTAGTAATTTTGTTACAATTTTTTTTGAAAAACTAAAGCAGAGCAGACGAGCAGCCCGCGACTCATCCATCTGTCTCTTTCTCTCCCCAATCCACCCACCGCCGGCGATCTCTCCTCCCGCACCGGCGACCTCCTCTCCGCCAGCCCCGCCAAGGGCCTCGTCTCCCGCAGCCCCACGACGACCTCCCTTCCTCCCTCCATCCCTTCTCAGCGACAGTGACAGGGACCGAAACCCTAGCCCCTCACTTCCACCCGCGGTCCGGATGGGGCGGAGAGACGGACGCCCTCCGTCTTCTGCCGAATGCGCCCACCAGCGGTGGCTCGGCTGCTGCTCCGGCAGCGCGACGGAGGCCGATCCCGTCCACCCCCTTCTCTCTGCGGGGTATGGCACATGGACATGGGGGAGCGGCGCCATCTCCGACCTTACTGGGACGGCGCCTCCCTCCCCTCACCTCCCCACGCGCCGCAGGACCTAGACGCCCAAGGTACGCCCTCCTCCTTCTCCATTCCGCAAGTCCAGAGCTTGCATTGCAACAGCCTCCTCTGATCTGATGTGCTTGCTTGCTTCATTGGGCAGACTTACTTGCGCTTCAGATCTGACCTGTTCCATCCGACGACGATGACGACGAGACGATGACGACCAGACCCACAGGATCTCCTCGCCGCGCCGGCTTGTATCTCCATCTCCTCCCGGTAAGAAATTCTGGTATCTCAACCCTGTTAGTTAGTTCTGCATCTCTGCTGTCGACGCGAGCACAGGTACTCGCGGCAAATTGGGCACTTCTGCTCCTCCTGATTGCAAAGCTGTGCAGTCTTGGTCTAGGGTTTGTGAGAATCGCAGCGGCAGATAGGATCCACTGATTCATGTACGTGTGGTGGTTCTTGTTTATTCAGGATCCTACCTTTTCTGGTTGGTGGTGAATTTGGATCGGTCGGGCGTTGAAACTGACCTTTTCGTGTTGCAATTTGTACAGTTTCTATCAGTTTCCCTAGTGCAAATTGTGGAACAAATTTTTTTTGTTTGTAAACGATCTTGCTTACGAGTTTTGAGCAGCAGAGCTGCTATGTATATATGGCAGGTTTGGACCTTCTCGACCCAATTACTTGCTGATTAATTGAGTTGTCGAATGCTTACAAGTTGTTAGGTTGAGCTTTTAGATTAATAAAGTCACACCGGCCATGCCATACATAAAGGCCATGGACACTCACAACACTCGGATTACGGTTACAGGCCTAATTAAAACAGAACTGAAACAAACAATAACATCAAGGGGACTAAGTAAGGCAGAGTTTGTTGGGGAACGTAGCAGAAATTCAAAATTTTCTACGCATCACCAAGATCAATCTATGGAGTCATCTAGCAACGAGAGAGAGGAGTGCATCTACATACCCTTGTAGATCACGAGTGGAAGCGTTCAAGAGAACGGGGTTGATGGAGTCGTACTCGTCGTGATCCAAATCACCGATGATCCTAGCGCCGAACGGACGGCACCTCCGCGGTCAACACACGTACGGAGCAGCGACGTCTCCTCCTTCTTGATCCAGCAAGGGGGGAGGAGAGGTTGATGGAGATCCAGCAGCACGACGGCGTGGTGGTGGAAGTAGCGGGATCCCGGCAGGGCTTCGCCAAGCGCAAGCGGGGAGGAAGAGGTGTCACGGGAGGGAGAGGGAGGTGCCAGGGCTTAGGTATTGCTGCCCTCCCTCCCCCCACTATATATAGGGCCAAGGGAGAGGGGGGGCGCAGCCTTGGCCCTTCCTCCAAGGAAGGGTGCGGCCAGGGAGGAGTCCTTCCTCCCCAAGGCACCTCGGATGTGCCTTCCCCCTTTAGGACTCTCCCTTTTTCTTATCTCTTGGCGCATGGGCCTCTTGGGGCTGGTGCCCTTGGCCCATATAGGCCAAGGCGCACCCCCTACAGCCCATGTGGCCCCCCGGGGCTGGTGGACCCCCTTGGTGGACCCCCGGACCCCTTTCGGCACTCCCGGTACAATACCGATAAAGTGCGAAACTTTTCCGGCGACCAAAATAAGACTTCCCATATATAAGTCTTTACCTCCAGACCATTCCGGAACTCCTCGTGACGTCCGGGATCTCATCCGGGACTCCGAACAACTTTCGGGTTACCGCATACTAATATCTCTATAACCCTAGCGTCACCGAACCTTAAGTGTGTAGACCCTACGGGTTCGGGAGACAGGTAGACATGACCGAGACGACTCTCCGGTCAATAACAAACAGCGGGATCTGGATACCCATGTTGGCTCCCACATGCTCCTCGATGATCTCATCGGATGAACCACGATGTCGAGGATTCAATCAATCCCGTATACAATTCCCTTTGTCTATCGGTATGGTACTTGCCCGAGATTCGATCGTCGGTATCCCGATACCTTGTTCAATCTCGTTACCGGCAAGTCTCTTTACTCGTTCCGTAACACATCATCCCGTGATCAACTCCTTGGTCACATTGTGCACATTATGATGATGTCCTACCGAGTGGGCCCAGAGATACCTCTCCGTTTACACGGAGTGACAAATCCCAGTCTCGATTCGTGCCAACCCAACAGACACTTTCGGAGATACCTGTAGTGCACCTTTATAGCCACCCAGTTACGTTGTGACATTTGGTACACCCAAAGCATTCCTATGGTATCCGGGAGTTGCACAATCTCATGGTCTAAGGAAATGATACTTGACATTAGAAAAGCTCTTAGCAAATGAACTACACGATCTTGTGCTAGGCTTAGGATTGGGTCTTGTCCATCACATCATTCTCCTAATGATGTGATCCCGTTATCAACGACATCCAATGTCCATGGTCAGGAAACCGTAACCATCTATTGATCAACGAGCTAGTCAACTAGAGGCTTACTAGGGACATGGTGTTGTCTATGTATCCACACATGTATCTGAGTTTCCTATCAATACAATTCTAGCTTGGATAATAAACGATTATCATGAACAAGGAAATATAATAATAACCAATTTATTATTGCCTCTAGGGCATATTTCCAACAGTCTCCCACTTGCACTAGAGTCAATAATCTAGTCCACATCACCATGTGATTAACACTCACAGGTCACATCACCATGTGACCAACATCCAAAGAGTTTACTAGAGTCAACAATCTAGTTCACATCTCTATGTGATTGACACTCAATGAGTTCTGGTTTGATCATGTTATGCTTGTGAGAGAGGTTATTAGTCAACGGGTCTGAACCTTTCAGATCCGTGTGTGCTTTACGAATATCTATGTCATCTTGTGGATGCTACCACGCGCTATTTGGAGCCATTTCAAATAATTGCTCTACTATACGAATCCGGTTTACTACTCAGAGTCATCCGGATTAGTGTCAAAGTTCGCATCGACGTAACCCTTTACGACGAACTCCCTTTCACCTCCATAATCGAGAAAATTCCTTAGTCCACTAGGTACTAAGGATAAGTTCGACCGCTGTCATGAGATCCTTTCCCGGATCACTATTGTACCCTCTTGACCAACTCATGGCAAGGCACACTACATGTGCGGTACACAACATAGCATACTATAGAGCCTACTGTTGGAAATATGCCCTAGAGGCAATAATAAATGGTTATTATTATATTTCTTTGTTCATGGTAATTATCTATTATTCATGCTATAATTGTATTGTCCGGAAATCGTAATACATGTGTGAATACATAGACCACAACCTGTCCCTAGTAAGCCTCTAGTTGACTAGCTCGTTGATCAACAGATAGTCATGGTTTCCTGACTATGGAGATTGGATGTCATTGATAACGGGATCACATCATTAGGAGAATGATGTGATGGACAAGACCCAACTTAAGCATAGCATAAAAGATCGTGTAGTTTCGTTTGCTAGAGCTTTTCCAATGTCAAGTATCTTTTCCTTAGACCATGAGATCGTGCAACTCCCGGATACCGTAGGAGTGCTTTGGGTGTGCCAAACGTCACAACTTAACTGGGTGACTATAAAGGTGCATTACGGGTATCTCCGAAAGTGTCTGTTGGGTTGGCACGGATCGAGACTGGGATTTGTCACTCCGTGTGACGGAGAGGTATCTCTGGGCCCACTCGGTAATGCATCATCATAATGAGCTCAATGTGACTAAGGCGTTAGTCACGGGATCATGCATTGCGGTACGAGTAAAGAGACTTGCCGGTAACGAGATTGAACAAGGTATTGGGATACCGACGATCGAATCTCGGGCAAGTAACATACCGATTGACAAAGGGAATTGCATACGGATTGATTGAATCCTCGACACCGTGGTTCATCCGATGATATCATCGTGGAACATGTGGGAGCCAACATGGGTATCCAGATCCCGCTGTTGGTTATTGACCGGAGAGGCGTCTCGGTCATGTCTGCATGTCTCCCGAACCCGTAGAGTCTACACACTTAAGGTCCGGTGACGCTAGGGTTGTAGAGATATATGTATGCGGAAAACCGAAAGTTGTTCGGAGTCCCGGATGAGATCCCGGACGTCACGAGAGGTTCCGGAATGGTCCGGAGGTAAAGATATATGGGAAGTCTTATTTTGGTCGCCGGAAAAGTTTCGCGCTTTATCGGTATTGTACCGGGAGTGCCGAAAGGGGTCCGGGGGTCCACCAAGGGGGTCCACCAGCCCCGGGGGGCCACATGGGCTGTAAGGGGTGCGCCTTGGCCTATATGGGCCAAGGGCACCAGCCCCAAGAGGCCCATGCGCAAGAGATAAGAAAAAAGGGAGAGTCCTAAAGGGGGAAGGCACCTCCGAGGTGCCTTGGGGGGGAAGGACTCCCACCTGGCCGCACCCTTCCTTGGAGGAAGGGGCAAGGCTGCGCCCCCCGTCTCCCTTGGCCCTATATATAGTGGGGGGAAGGGAGGGCAGCAATATCTAAGCCTTGGGCGCCTCCCTCCTCCCCTGCAACACCTCTCTCTCTCTCGCAGAAGCTTGGCGAAGCCCTGCCGGAGACGCGCTACATCCACCACCACGCCGTCGTGCTGTTGGATCTCCATCAACCTCTCCTTCCCCCTAGCTGGATCAAGAAGGAGGAGACGTCGCTGCACCGTACGTGTGTTGAACGCGGAGGTGCCGTCCGTTCGGCACTCGGTCATCGGTGATTTGGATCACGGCGAGTACGACTCCATCATCCACGTTCATTGGAACGCTTCCGCTCGCGATCTACAAGGGTATGTAGATGCACTCCTTTCCCCTCGTTGCTAGTAGACTCCATAGATGCATCTTGGTGAGCGTAGGAAAATTTTAAATTATGCTACGATTCCCAACAGTGGCATCATGAGCCAGGTCTATGCGTAGTTACTATGCACAAGTAGAACACAAAGTAGTTGTGGGCGTTGAGTTTGCCAATTCTTCTTGCCGCTACTAGTCTTTTCTTGTTTCGGCGGCATTGTAGGATGAAGCGGCCCGGACCGACCTTACACGTACTCTTACGTGAGACAGGTTCCACCGACTGACATGCACTAGTTGCATTAGGTGGCTAGCGGGTGTCTGTCTCTCCTACTTTAGTCGGAACGGATTCGATGAAAAGGGTCCTTATGAAGGGTAAATAGAAATTGGCAAATCACATTGTGGTCATACGTAGGTAAGAAACGTTCTTGCTAGAAACCTACAAACCACGTAAAAACTTGCAACAACAATTAGAGGACGTCTAACTTGTTTTTGCAGCAAGTGCTATGTGATATGATATGACCAGAAGATGTGATGAATGATATATGTGATGTATGAGATTGATCATATTCTTGTAATAGGAATCACGACTTGCATGTCGATGAGTATGACAACCGGCAGGAGCCATAGGAGTTGTCTTTATTATTTTGCATGACCTGCGAGTCATTGAATAACGCCATGTAAATTACTTTACTTTGTTGCTAACCGAGTTAGCCATAGAAGTGGAAGTAATCGTTGGCGTGACGACTTCATGAAGACACAATGATGGAGATCATGATGATGGAGATCATGGTGTCATGCCGGTGACAAAGATGATCATGGTGCCCCGAAGATGGAGATCGAAGGAGCATAATGATATTGGCCATATCATGTCACTATTTGATTGCATGTGATGTTTATCATGTTTTAGCATCTTATTTGCTTAGAACGACGGTAGCAAGTAGGACGATCCCTTATAATATTTTCAAGAAAGTGTTCACCCTAACTGTGCACCGTTGCAAAGGTTCGTCGTTTCGAAGCACCACGTGATGATCGGGTGTGATAGATTCTTACGTTCGAATACAACGGGTGTTGACGAGCCTAGCATGTACAGACATGGCCTCGGAACACACGCAATACACTTAGGTTGACTTGACGAGCCCAGCATGTACAGACATGGCCTCGGAACACGGAGGACCGAAAGGTCGAGCATGAGTCGTATAGAAGATACGATCAACATGGAGATGTTCACCGATCTTGACTAGTCCGTCTCACGTGATGATCGGACACGGCCTAGTTAAACTCGGATCATGTTTCACTTAGATGACTAGAGGGATGTCTATCTGAGTGGGAGTTCATAATCAGATGAACTTCATTATCATGAACATAGTCAAATAGGTATTTGCAAATTATGTCATAGCTTGCGCTTTAGTTCTACTGGTTAAGATATGTTCCTAGAGAAAATTTAGTTGAAAGTTGGTAGTAGCAATTATGCGGACTGGGTCCGTAAACTGAGGATTGTCCTCATTGCTACACAGAAGGCTTATGCCCTTAATGCACCGCTCGGTGTGCTGAACCTCAGCGTCGTTTGTAGATGTTACGAAACATCTGACATACACGTTTTGATGACTACGTGATAGTTCAGTGCGGTTTAGAATTGTGACACCAAAGACGTTTTTGAAACGTCGCAGAACATGTGAGATGTTCCGAAGACTGAAATTGGGATTTCAGACTAGTGCCCACGTCAAGAGGTATGAGACCTCTGACAAGTTTCTTAAGCCTGCAAACTAAGGGAGAAAAGCTCAATCGTTGAGAGTGTGCTCAGATTGTCTGAGTGCCACAGTCGCTTGAATCGAGTGGGAGTTAATCTCCCAGATGAGATAGTGATAGTTCTCCATAGTCACTGCCACCAAGCTAGTAGAGCTTCGTGATGAACTATAACATATCAAGGATGGTTATGATGATCCTTGAGCTATTCGCGATGTTTGACACCGCGAGAGTAGAAATCAAGAAGGAGCATCAATTGTTGATGGTTAGTAAAACCACTAGTTTAAGAAGGGCAAGGGCAAAAGGGATACTTCATGAAACAGCAAGTCGTTTGCTGCTCTAGTGAAGAATCCCAAGGTTGAACCCAAACCCGAGACTAAGTGCTTCTGTAATGAGAGGAACGGTCACTGAAGCAGTACTACCCTAGATACTTGGTAGATGAGAAGGCAGGCAAGGTCGACAGAAGTATATTGGATATACGTTATATGAATGTGTACTTTACTAGTACTCCTAGCAGCACCAGGGTATTAGATACTGGTTCGGTTGCTAAGTGTTAGTAACTCGAAATAAAAGCTGCGGAATAAACGGAGACTAGCTAAAGGTGAGATGACGATGTGCGTTGGAAGTGTTTCCAAGGTTGATGTGATCAAGCATCGCATGCTCCCTCTACTATCGAGATTTGGTGGTTGCGCTGAACATGATTGGATTATGTTTACCGCAAAACGGTTATTCATTTAAGGAGAATAATGGTTACTCTGTTTATTTGAATAATACCTTCAATGGTCTTGCACCTAAAATGAATCTCGATCGTAGTGATACACATGTTCATGCCAAAAGATATAAGATAGTAATGATAGTACCACATACTTGTGGCACTGCCACTTGAGTCATATTGGTGTAGAACGCATGAAGAAGCTCCATGTAGGTGGATCTTTGGACTCACTCATTTTTGAAAAGATTGAGACATGCGAACCATGTCTATTGGTATATATGCATGAAGAAACTCCATACAGATGGATCGTTTGGACTCACTTGATTATGAATCACTTGAGACATGCAAATCATACCACATGGGCAAGATGACTGAAAGGCCTCGTTTTCAGTGAGATGGAACAAGAGAGCAATTTATTGGAAGTAATACATTTTGATGTATGCAGTCCAATGAATGCTGAGGCATGCAGTGGATATCGTTATGTTCTTACTTCACAGATGATTTGAGTAGATGCTGAGTGTATTTACTTGATGAAACACTAGTCTGAATTATTGAAAGGTTCAAGCAATTTCAGAGTGAAGTTGAAGATCATCGTGACAAGAGGATAAAATGTCTGTGATATGATCATAGAGATGAGTATCTGAGATACGAGTTTGGCACACAATTGAGACATTGTGGAAAGTGTTTCACAATTAATACCGCCTGGAACACCATAGTGTGATGGTGTGTCCGAACATCATAACTGCACCCTATTGGATATGGTGCATACCATGATGTTTCTTATCAAATTACCACTATCATTTATGGGTTAGGCATTAGAGACAACCGCATTCACTTTAAAAGGGGCACCACGCAATTCCGTTGAGACGACACCGTTTATAGAAACCTAAGTTGTCGTTTCTTAAAAGTTTGGGGCTGCGATGCTTATGTGAAAAAGTTTCAGGCTGATAAGCTCGAACCCAAAGCGGATAAATGCATCTTCATAGAATACCCAAAAACAGTTGGGTATACCTCCTATCTGGAAGCAAAAGTAATTGCTTCTAGAAACGAGTCCTTTCTCGAGGAAAAGTTTCTCTCGAAAGAATTGAGTGGGAGGATGGTGGAGACTTGATAAGGTTATTGAACCGTCGCTTCAACTAGTGTGTAGCAGGGCACAGGAAGTTGTTCCTGTGGCACCTACACCAATTGAAGTGGAAGCTTATGATAGTGATCATGAAACTTCGGATCAAGTCACTACCAAACCTCGTAGGATGACGAGGATGCGCACTACTTCAGAGTAATGCGTGATCCTGTCTTGGAAGTCATGTTGCTAGACAACAATGAACCTACGAGCTATGGAGAAGCGATGGTAGGCCCATATTCCGACGAATGGCTCGAGGCCATGAAATCCGAGATAGAATCCATGTATCAGAACAAAGCATGGACTTTGGTGAACTTGCCCGATGATCGGCAAGCCATTGAGATAAATGGATCTTTAAGAAGAAGACGGACATGGACGGTAATGTTACCGTCTATGAAGCTCGACTTGTGGCAAAGAGTATTTTCACAAGTTCAAGGAGTTGACTACGATGAGTTTTTCTCATCCGTAGCGATGCTTAGGTCCGTCGGAATCATGTTAGCATTAGCTACATTTATGAAATCTGGCAGATGGATGTCAAAACAAGTTTCCTTACCAGTTTTCGTAAGGAAAGGTTGTATGTGATACAATCAGAAAGGTTTTGTCGATCCTAAGGATGCTAAAAGGTATGCTAGCTCCAGCGATCCTTCCATGGATCAGAGCAAGCATCTCGGAGTCAGAATATACGCTTTGATGGGGTGATCAAAGTTTTTGGGTTTATACAAAGTTTGTTAGAAACTTGTATTTACAATAAAGTGAGTGGGAGCGCTACAACATTTCTGATAAGTATATGTGAATGACATATTGATGATCCGAAATGATGTAAAATTTCTGGAAAGCATAAAGGGTTGTTTGAAAGGAGTTTTTCAAAGGAAGACCTGGATAAAGCTACTTACATATTGGGCATCAAGATCCATAGAGATAGATCAAGACGCCTGATGATACTTTCAAAAGACAGCACACCTTGACATGATTTTGAAAGAGTTCAAAATAGATCAGCAAAGAAGGAGTTCTTGGCTGTGTTACAAGGTGTGAGTATTGAGTGAGACTCAAGACCTGACCACAGCAGAAGATAGAGAAAGGACGAAGGTCGTCCCCTATGCTTTAGACATAGGCTCTATAGTATGCTATGCTGTGTACCGCACATGTAGTGTGCCTTGCCATGAGTTGGTCAAGAGGGTACAATGGTGATCCGGGAAAGGATCTCATGACAGCGGTCGAACTTATCCTTAGCACCTAGTGGATTAAGGAATTTTCTCGATTATGGAGGTGGAAAGGAGTTCGTCGTAAAGGGTTACGTCGATGCGAACTTTGACACTAATCCGGATGACTCTGAGTAGTAAACCGGATTCGTATAGTAGAGCAATTATTTGAAATGGCTCCAAATAGCGCGTGGTAGCATCCACAAGATGACATAGATATTCGTAAAGCACACGGTTCTGAAAGGTTCAGACCCGTTGACTAATAACCTCTCTCACAAGCATAACATGACCAAACCAGAACACATTGAGTGATAATCACATAGTGATGTGAACTAGATCGTTGACTCTAGTAAACTCTTTAGATGTTGGTCACATGGTGATGTGACCAGTGAGTGTTAATCACATGGTGATGTGAACTAGATTATTGACTCTAGTGCAAGTGGGAGACTGTTGGAAATATGCCCTAGAGGCAATAATAAATGGTTATTATTATATTTCTTTGTTCATGGTAATTGTCTATTATTCATGCTATAATTGTATTGTCCGGAAATCGTAATACATGTGTGAATACATAGACCACAACCTGTCCCTAGTAAGCCTCTAGTTGACTAGCTCGTTGATCAACAGATAGTCATGGTTTCCTGACTATGGACATTGGATGTCATTGATAACGGGATCACATCATTAGGAGAATGATGTGATGGACAAGACCCAACTTAAGCATAGCATAAAAGATCGTGTAGTTTCGTTTGCTAGAGCTTTTCCAATGTCAAGTATCTTTTCCTTAGACCATGAGATCGTGCAACTCCCGGATACCGTAGGAGTGCTTTGGGTGTGCCAAACGTCACAACGTAACTGGGTGACTATAAAGGTGCATTACGGGTATCTCCGAAAGTGTCTGTTGGGTTGGCACGGATCGAGACTGGGATTTGTCACTCCGTGTGACGGAGAGGTATCTCTGGGCCCACTCGGTAATGCATCATCATAATGAGCTCAATGTGACTAAGGCGTTAGTCACGGGATCATGCATTGCGGTACGAGTAAAGAGACTTGCCGGTAACGAGATTGAACAAGGTATTGGGATACCGACGATCGAATCTCGGGCAAGTAACATACCGATTGACAAAGGGAATTGCATACGGATTGATTGAATCCTCGACACCGTGGTTCATCCGATGATATCATCGTGGAACATGTGGGAGCCAACATGGGTATCCAGATCCCGCTGTTGGTTATTGACCGGAGAGGCGTCTCGGTCATGTCTGCATGTCTCCCGAACCCGTAGGGTCTACACACTTAAGGTCCGGTGACGCTAGGGTTGTAGAGATATATGTATGCGGAAACCCGAAAGTTGTTCGGAGTCCCGGATGAGATCCCGGACGTCACGAGAGGTTCCGGAATGGTCCGGAGGTAAAGATTTATATATGGGAAGTCTTATTTTGGTCGCCGGAAAAGTTTCGCGCTTTATCGGTATTGTACCGGGAGTGCCGAAAGGGGTCCGGGGGTCCACCAGCCCCGGGGGGCCACATGGGCTGTAAGGGGTGCGCCTTGGCCTATATGGGCCAAGGGCACCAGCCCCAAGAGGCCCATGCGCAAGAGATAAGAAAAAAGGGAGAGTCCTAAAGGGGGAAGGCACCTCCGAGGTGCCTTGGGGGGGAAGGACTCCCCCCTGGCCGCACCCTTCCTTGGAGGAAGGGGCAAGGCTGCGCCCCCCTCTCCCTTGGCCCTATATATAGTGGGGGGAAGGGAGGGCAGCAATATCTAAGCCTTGGGCGCCTCCCTCCTCCCCTGCAACACCTCTCTCTCTCTCTCGCAGAAGCTTGGCGAAGCCCTGCCGGAGACCCGCTACATCCACCACCACGCCGTCGTGCTGTTGGATCTCCATCAACCTCTCCTTCCCCCTTGCTGGATCAAGAAGGAGGAGACGTCGCTGCACCGTACGTGTGTTGAACGCGGAGGTGCCGTCCGTTCGGCACTCGGTCATCGGTGATTTGGATCACGGCGAGTACGACTCCATCATCCATGTTCATTGGAACGCTTCCGCTCGTGATCTACAAGGGTATGTAGATGCACTCCTTTCCCCTCGTTGCTAGTAGACTCCATAGATGCATCTTGGTGAGCGTAGGAAAATTTTAAATTATTCTACGATTCCCAACACCTACGTCTAAAGCATAGGGGACGACCTTCGTCCTTTCTCTATCTTCTGCTGTGGTCAGGTCTTGAGTCTTACTCAATACTCACACCTTGTAACACAGCCAAGAACTCTTTCTTTGCTGATCTATTTTGAACTCTTTCAAAATTATGTCAAGGTGTGCGTTCTTTGAAAGTATCATCGGGCGTCTTGATCTATCTCTATAGATCTTGATGCCCAATATGTAAGCAGCTTTTATCCAGGTCTTCCTTTGAAAAAACTCCTTTCAAACAACCCTTTATGCTTTCCAGAAATTTTACATCATTTCGGATCAACAATATGTCATTCACATATACTTATCAGAAATGTTGCAGCGCTCCCACTCACTTTATTGTAAATACAAGTTTCTAACAAACTTTGTATAAACCCAAATTTTTTTATCATCTCATCAAAGCGTACATTCCAACTCCGAGATGCTTCTCCAGTCCTTAGAAGGATTGCTGGAGCTTTGCATACTTGTTAGCATCTTTTAGGATTGACAAAACCTTCTGGTTGTATCACATACAACCTTTCCTCAAGAAAATCGTCGAGGAAACAATGTTTTGATATCCTATCTGCAAGATTTCATAAATAATGCAGTAACCGCTAATACAATTCCAACAGACTCTTAGCATCGCTACGAGTGAGAAAGTCTCATCGTAGTCAATTCCTTGAACTTGTCGGAAAACATCTTAACGACAAGCCGAGCTTTCTTAATGGTGACACTTACCATCATTGTCTGTCTTCCTTTTAAAATCCATCTGCACCCAACAGCCTTACGACTATCAAGTAATTCTTCCAAAGTCTGTACTTTGCTTTTATACATGGATCCTCTCTCGGATTTCATGTCCTCAAGCCATTCGTCGGAATCCGGGCCCACCATCGCTTCTCCATAGCTCGTAGGTTCATTGTTGTCTAGCAACATGACTTCCAAGACAGGATCACGTACCACTCTGAAGTAGTACGCATCCTCGTCGTCCTATGAGGTTTGGTAGTGACTTGATCCGAAGTTTCATGATCACTATCATAAGCTTCCACTTCAATTGGTGTAGGTGCCACAGGAACAACTTCCTGTGCCCTGCTACACACTAGTTGAAGTCATGGTTCAATAACCTTATCAAGTCTCCACCATCCTCCCACTCAATTCTTTCGAGAGAAACTTTTCCTCGAGAAAGGACCCGTTCCTACAAGCAATTACTTTTGCTTCCAGATCTGAAATAGGAGGTATACCCAACTGTTTTGGGTTCTCTATGAAGATGTATTTATCCGCTTTAGGGTTCGAGCTTATCAGCCTGAAACTTTTTCACATAAGCATCGCAGCCCCAAACTTTTAAGAAACGACAACTTAGGTTTCTCTAAACGGTGTCGTCTCAACGGAATTGCGTGGTGCCCCTTCTAAAGTGAATGCGGTTGTCTCTAATGCCTAACCCACAAACGATAGTGGTAATTTGATAAGAGACATCATGGTATGCACCATATCCAATAGGGTGCAGCTATGATGTCCGGACACACCATCACACTATGGTGTTCCAGGCGGTATTAATTGTGAAACACTTTCCACAATGTCTTAATTGTGTGCCAAACTCGTAACTCAGATACTCATCTCTATGATCATATCACAGACATTTTATCCTCTTGTCACGACGATCTTCAACTTCACTCTGAAATTACTTGAACCTTTCAATAATTCAGACTTGTGTTTCATCAAGTAAATACACTCAGCATCTACTCAAATCCTCTGTGAAATAAGAACATAACGATATCCACTGCATGCCTCAGCACTCATTGGACTGCATACATCAAAATGCATCACTTCCAATAAGTTGCTCTCTTGTTCCATCTTCCTGAAAACGAGGACTTTCAGTCATCCTGCCCATGTGGTATGATTTGCATGTCTCAAGTGATTCAAAATCAAGTGAGTCCAAACGATCCATCTGCATGGAGTTTCTTCATGCATATATACCAATAGACATGGTTCGCATGTCTCAATCTGTTCAAAAACGAGTGAGTCCAAAGATCCATCTACATGGAGCTTCTTCATGCGTTCTATACCAATATGACTCAAATGGCAGTGCCACAAGTATGTGGAACTATCATTACTATTTTATATCTTTTGGCACGAACATGTGTATCACTACGATCGAGATTCATTTTAGGTGCAAGACCATTGAAGGTATTATTCAAATAAACAGAGTAACCATTATTCTCCTTAAATGAATAACCGTATTGCGATAAACATAATCCAATCATGCTCAACGCAAACACCAAATCTCGACGGTAGAGGGAGCATGCGATGCTTGATCACATCAACCTTGGAAACACTTCCAACACACATCGTCATCTCACCTTTAGCTAGTCTCCATTTATTCCGCAGCTTTTATTTCGAGTTAATAACACTTAGCAACCGAACCGGTATCTAATACCCTGGTGCTGCTAGGAGTACTAGTAAAGTACACATTCATATAATGTATATCCAATATACTTCTGTCGACCTTGCCTGCCTTCTCATCTACCAAGTATCTAGGGTAGTACTGCTTCAGTGACCGTTCCTCTCATTACAGAAGCACTTAGTCTCGGGTTTGGGTTCAACCTTGGGATTCTTCACTAGAGCAGCAAATGACTTGCTGTTTCATGAAGTATCCCTTTTGCCCTTGCCCTTCTTAAACTAGTGGTTTTACTAACCATCAACAATTGATGCTCCTTCTTGATTTCTACTTTCGCGGTGTCAAACATCGCGAATAGCTCAAGGATCATCATAACTATCCCTGATATGTTATAGTTCATCACGAAGCTCTACTAGCTTGGTGGCAGTGACTATGGAGAACTATCACTATCTCATCTGGGAGATTAACTCCCACTCGATTCAAGCGATTGTGGCACTCAGACAATCTGAGCACATGCTCAACGATTGAGCTTTTCTCCCTTAGTCTGCAGGCTTAAGAAACTTGTCAGAGGTCTCATACCTCTTGACGTGGGCACTAGTCTGAAATCCCAATTTCAGTCTTCGGAACATCTCATATGTTCTGTGATGTTTCATAAACGTCTTTGGTGCCACAATTCTAAACCATTAGAACTATCACTTAGTCATCAAAACGTGTATGTCAGATGTTTCGCAACATCTACAGACGACGCTGAGGTTCAGCACACCGAGCGGTGCATTAAGGACATAAGCCTTCTGTGCAGCAATGAGGACAATCCTCAGTTTACGGACCCAGTCTGCATAATTGCTACTACCAACTTTTAACTAAATTTTCTCTAGGAACATATCTTAAACAGTAGAACTAAAGCGTATGACATAATTTGCAAAGACCTTTTGACTATGTTCATGATAATTAAGTTCATCTGATTAATGAACTCCCACTCAGATAGACATCCCTCTAGTCATCTAAGTGATACATGATCCGAGTCAAACTAGGCCGTGTCCGATCATCACGTGAGACGGACTAGTCATCATCGGTGAACATCTCCATGTTGATCGTATCTTCTATACGACTCATGCTCGACCTTTCGGTCTCTTGTGTTCCGAGGCCATGTCTGTACATGCTAGGCTCGTCAAGTCAACCTAAGTGTTTTGCATGTGTTCCGAGGCCATGTCTGTACATGCTAGGCTCGTCAACACCCGTTGTATTCGAACGTTAGAATCTATCACACCCGATCATCACGTGGTGCTTCGAAACAACGAACCTTCGCAACGGTGCACAGTTAGGGGGAACACGTCTCTTGAATTTTTTTAGTGAGGGATCATCTTACTTACTACCGTCGTTCTAAGCAAATAAGATGCATAACATTATAAACATCACATGCAATCAAATAGTGACATGATATGGCCAATATCATTTTGCTCCTTTGATCTCCATCTTCGGGGCACCATGATCATCTTTGTCACCGGCATGACACCATGATCCCCATCATCATGATCTCCATCATTGTGTCTTCATGAAGTTGTCACGCCAACGATTACTTCTACTTCTATGGCTAACGTGCTTAGCAATAAAGTAAAGTAATTTACATGGCGTTATTCAATGACACGCAGTTCATACAAAAAATAAAGACAACTCCTATGGCTCCTGCCGGTTGTCATACTCATCGACATGCAAGTCGTGATCCCTATTACAAGAATATGATCAATCTCATACATCACATATATCATTCATCATATCTTCTGGCCATATCACATCACATAGCACATGCTGCAAAAACAAGTTAGACGTCCTCTAATTGTTGTTGCAAGTTTTTACGTGGCTTGTATAGGTTTCTAGCAAGAACGTTTCTTACCTACGTAAAGCCACAACGTGATATGCCAATTTCTATTTACCCTTCATAAGGACCCTTTTCATCGAATCCGTTCCGACTAAAGTGGGAGAGACAGACACCCGCTAGCCACCTTATGCAACTAGTGCATGTCAGTCGGTGGAACCTGTCTCACGTAAGCGTACGTGTAAGGTCGGTCCGGGCCGCTTCATCCCACAATGCCGCCGAAACAAGATAAGACTAGTAGCGGCAAGAAGAATTGGCAACATGTACGCCCACAACTACTTTGTGTTCTACTCGTGCATAGAAACTTCGCATAGACCTAGCTCATGATGCCACTGTTGGGGAACGTAGCAGAAATTCAAAATTTTCTACGCATCACCAAGATCAATCTATGGAGTCATCTAGCAACGAGAGAGAGGAGTGCATCTACATACCCTTGTAGATCGCGAGCGGAAGCGTTCAAGAGAACGGGGTTGATGGAGTCGTACTCGTCGTGATCCAAATCACCGATGATCCTAGCGCCGAACGGACGACACCTCCGCGTTCAACACACGTACGGAGCAGCGACGTCTCCTCCTTCTTGATCCAGCAAGGGGGGAGGAGAGGTTGATGGAGATCCAGCAGCACGACGCCGTGGTGGTGGAAGTAGCGGGATCCCGGCAGGGCTTCGCCAAGCGCAAGCGGGGAGGAAGAGGTGTCACGGGAGGGAGAGGGAGGCGCCAGGGCTTAGGTATTGCTGCCCTCCCTCCCCCCCACTATATATAGGGCCAAGGGAGAGGGGGGCGCAGCCTTGGCCCTTCCTCCAAGGAAGGGTGCGGCCAGGGAGGAGTCCTTCCTCCCCAAGGCACCTCGGATGTGCCTTCCCCCTTTAGGACTCTCCCTTTTTCTTATCTCTTGGCGCATGGGCCTCTTGGGGCTGGTGCCCTTGGCCCATATAGGCCAAGGCGCACCCCCTACAGCCCATGTGGCCCCCCGGGGCTGGTGGACCCCCTTGGTGGACCCCCGGACCCCTTTCGGCACTCCCGGTACAATACCGATAAAGTGCGAAACTTTTCCTGCGACCAAAATAAGACTTCCCATATATAAGTCTTTACCTCTAGACCATTCCGGAACTCCTCGTGACGTCCGGGATCTCATCCGGGACTCCGAACAACTTTCGGGTTACCGCATACTAATATCTCTATAACCCTAGCGTCAACGAACCTTAAGTGTGTAGACCCTACGGGTTCGGGAGACAGGTAGACATGACCGAGACGACTCTCCGGTCAATAACCAACAGCGGGATCTGGATACCCATGTTGGCTCCCACATGCTCCTCGATGATCTCATCGGATGAACCACGATGTCGAGGATTCAATCAATCCCGTATACAATTCCCTTTGTCTATCGGTATGGTACTTGCCCGAGATTCGATCGTCGGTATCCCGATACCTTGTTCAATCTCGTTACCGGCAAGTCTCTTTACTCGTTCCGTAACACATCATCCCGTGATCAACTCCTTGGTCACATTGTGCACATTATGATGATGTCCTACCGAGTGGGCCCTGAGATACCTCTCCGTTTACACGGAGTGACAAATCCCAGTCTCGATTCGTGCCAACCCTGTTGGAAATATGCCCTAGAGGCAATAATAAATGGTTATTATTATATTTCTTTGTTCATGATAATAGCCTATTATTCATGCTATAATTGTATTGTCCGGAAATCGTAATACATGTGTGAATACATAGACCACAACGTGTCCCTAGTAAGCCTCTAGTTGACTAGCTCGTTGATCAACAGATAGTCATGGTTTCCTGACTATGGACATTGGATGTCATTGATAACGGGGTCACATCATTAGGAGAATGATGTGATGGACAAGACCCAATCCTAAGCATAGCATAAAAGATCGTGTAGTTTCGTTTGCTAGAGCTTTTCCAATGTCAAGTATCTTTTCCTTAGACCATGAGATCGTGCAACTCCCGGATACCGTAGGAGTGCTTTGGGTGTGCCAAACGTCACAACGTAACTGGGTGACTATAAAGGTGCACTACGGGTATCTCCGAAAGTGTCTGTTGGGTTGGCACGGATCGAGACTGGGATTTGTCACTCGGTGTGACGGAGAGGTATCTCTGGGCCCACTCGGTAATGCATCATCATAATGAGCTCAATGTGACTAAGGCGTTAGTCACGAGATCATGCATTGTGGTACGAGTAAAGAGACTTGCCGGTAACGAGATTGAACAAGGTATTGGGATACCGACGATCGAATCTCGGGCAAGTAACATACCGATTGACAAAGGGAATTGCATACGGATTGATTGAATCCTCGACACCGTGGTTCATCCGATGAGATCATCGTGGAACATGTGGGAGCCAACATAGGTATCCAGATCCCGCTGTTGGTTATTGACCGGAGAGGCGTCTCGGTCATGTCTGCATGTCTCCCGAACCCGTAGGGTCTACACACTTAAGGTTCGGTGACGCTAGGGTTGTAGAGATATTTGTATGCGGAAACCCGAAAGTTGTTTGGAGTCCCGGATGAGATCCCGGACGTCACGAGAGGTTCCGGAATGGTCCGGAGGTGAAGAATTATATATAGGAAGTCAAGTTTCGGCCACCGGGAAAGTTTCGGGGGTTACCGGTATTGTACCGGGACCACCGGAAGGGTCCCGGGGGTCCACCGGGTGGGGCCACCTATCCCGGAGGGCCCCGTGGGCTGAAAGTGGAAGGGAACCAGCCCTTAGTGGGCTGGGGCGCCCCCCTTGGGCCTCCCCCCATGCGCCTAGGGTTGGGAACCCTAGGGGGGCTTCCCCCTTGCCTTGGGGGGCAAGGCACCCCTTTCCCCCCCTTTGGCCGCCGCCCCCCTTGGAGATCCCATCTCCCTGGGCCGGCGCCCCCCCAGGGGGCCTATATAAAGGGGGGAGGGAGGGCAGCAACACACAGCCTTGGGCGCCTCCCTCCTCCCCTGCAACACCTCTCTCTCTCTCGCAGAAGCTCGGCGCAGCCCTGCCGGAGACCCGCTACATCCACCACCACGCCGTCGTGCTGCTGGATCTCCATCAACCTCTCCTTCCCCCTTGCTGGATCAAGAAGGAGGAGACGTCGCTGCACCGTACGTGTGTTGAACGCGGAGGTGCCGTCCGTTCGGCACTCGGTCATCGGTGATTTGGATCACGGCGAGTACGACTCCGTCATCCACGTTCATTGGAACGCTCCCGCTCACGATCTACAAGGGTATGTAGATGCACTCCTTTCCCCTCGTTGCTAGTATACTCCATAGATGCATCTTGGTGAGCGTAGGAAAATTTTAAATTATGCTACGATTCCCAACTGTGGCATCATGAGCCAGGCCTATGCGTAGTTACTATGCACGAGTAGAACACAAAGCAGTTGTGGGCGTTGAGTTTGCCAATTCTTCTTGCTGCTACTAGTCGTTTCTTGTTTCGGCGGCATTGTAGGATGAAGCGGCCCGGACCGACCTTACACGTACGCTTACGTGAGACAGGTTCCACCGACTGACATGCACTAGTTGCATTAGGTGGCTAGCGGGTGTCTGTCTCTCCTACTTTAGTCGGAACGGATTCGATGAAAAGGGTCCTTATGAAGGGTAAATAGAAATTGGCAAATCACGTTGTGGTCATACGTAGGTAAGAAAACGTTCTTGCTAGAAACCTACAAACCACGTAAAAACTTGCAACAACAATTAGAGGACGTCTAACTTGTTTTTGCAGCAAGTGCTATGTGATGTGATATGGCCAGAAGATGTGATGAATGATATATGTGATGTATGAGATTGATCATATTCTTGTAATAGGAATGACGACTTGCATGTCGATGAGTATGACAACCGGCAGGAGCCATAGGAGTTGTCTTCATTATTTTGCATGACCTGCGTGTCATTGAATAACGCCATGTAAATTACTTTACTTTGTTGCTAAACGCGTTAGCCATAGAAGTAGAAGTAATCGTTGGTGTGACGACTTCATGAAGACACAATGATGGAGATCATGATGATGGAGATCATGGTGTCATGCCGGTGACGAAGATGATCATGGTGCCCCGAAGATGGAGATCAAAGGAGCATAATGATATTGGCCATATCATGTCACTATTTGATTGCATGTGATGTTTATCACATTTTTGCATCTTATTTGCTTAGAACGACGGTAGTAAGTAAGATGATCCCTTATAATATTTTCAAGAAAGTGTTCACCCTAACTGTGCACCGTTGCGAAGGTTCGTTGTTTCGAAGCACCACGTGATGATCGGGTGTGATAGATTCTAACGTTCGAATACAACGGGTGTTGACGAGCCTAGCATGTACAGACATGGCTTCGGAACACACGCAATACACTTAGGTTGACTTGACGAGCCTAGCATGTACAGACATGGCCTCGGAACACGGAGGACCGAAAGGTCGAGCATGAGTCGTATAGAAGATACGATCAACATGGAGATGTACACCGATCTTGACTAGTCCGTCTCACGTGATGATCGGACACCGCCTAGTTGAATTCGGATCATGTTTCACTTAGATGACTAGAGGGATGTCTATCTGAGTGGGAGTTCATTAAATAATTTGATTAGATGAACTTAATTATCATGAACTTAGTCTAAAATCTTTACACTATGTATTGTAGATCAAATGGCCAACGTTGTCCTCAATTTCAACGCGTTCCTAGAGAAAACCAAGCTGAAAGATGATGGCAGCAACTATACGGACTGGGTCCGGACCCTGAGGATCATCCTCATAGTAGCCAAGAAAGATTATGTCCTAGAAGCAACGCTAGGTGAAGCACCAATCCCACAAAACCAAGACGTTATGAACGCTTGGCAGCAGCGTGCTGATGATTACTCCCTCGTTCAGTGCGGCATGCTTTACAGCCTAGAATCGGGTCTCCAAAATCGTTTTGAGAAACATGGAGCATATGAGATGTTCGAGGAGCTGAAATTGGTTTTCCAAGCTCATGCCCGGGTCGAGAGATATGATGTCTCCGACAAGTTCTTCAGCTGTAAAATGGAGGAGAACAGTTCTGTTAGTGAGCACATACTCAGAATGTCTGGGCTGCATAACTGCTTGTCTCAGCTGGGAGTTAATCTCCCGGATGACGCGGTCATTGACAGAATCCTTCAGTCGCTTCCACCAAGCTACAAGAGCTTTGTGATGAACTACAATATGCAGGGGATGGAAAAGACCATTCCCGAGGTATATTCAATGCTGAAATCAGCGGAAGGGGAGATCAGAAAAGAACATCAAGTGTTGATGGTGAATAAAACCACTAAGTTCAAGAAGGGCAAGGGTAAGAAGAACTTTAAGAAGGACGGCAAGGGAGTTGCCGCGCCCGGTAAACCAGTTACTGGGAAGAAGTCAAAGAATGGACCCAAGCCCGAGACTGAGTGCTTTTATTGCAAGGGAAGTGGTCACTGGAAGCGGAACTGCCCCAAATACTTAGCGGACAAGAAGAAGGCCGGCAACACCAAAGGTATATGTGATATACATGTAATTGATGTGTACCTTACCAGTACTCGTAGTAGCTCCTGGGTATTTGATACCGGTGCGGTTGCTCATATTTGTAACTCAAAACAGGAACTACGGAATAAACGGAGACTGGCGTAGGACGAGGTGACGATGCGCGTCGGGAATGGTTCCAAGGTCGATGTGATCGTCATCGGCACGCTACCTCTGCATCTACCCACGGGATTAGTTTTAAACCTCAATAATTGTTATTTAGTGCTAGCTTTGAGCATGAACATTGTATCTGGATCTCGTTTAATTCGAGATGGCTACTCATTTAAATCCGAGAATAATGGTTGTTCTATTTATTTGAGAGATATGTTTTATGGTCATGCCCCGCTGGTCAATGGTTTATTTTTTATGAATCTCGAACGTGATGTTACACATGTTCATAGTGTGAATACCAAAAGATGTAAAGTTGATAACGATAGTCCCACATACTTGTGGCACTGCCGCCTTGGTCACATTGGTGTCAAGCACATGAAGAAGCTCCATGCAGATGGACTTTTGGAGTCTCTTGATTACGAATCATTTGACACGTGCGAACCATGCCTCATGGGTAAGATGACCAAGACTCCGTTCTTCGGAACAATGGAGCGAGCAACCAACTTATTGGAAATCATACATACCGATGTGTGTGGTCCAATGAGTGTTGAGGCTCGCGGAGGATATCGTTATGTTCTCACTCTCACTGATGATTTAAGTAGATATGGGTATGTCTACCTAATGAAACACAAGTCTGAAACCTTTGAAAATTTCAAGGAATTTCATAGTGAAGTTGAGAATCAACGTGACAGAAAAATAAAATTCTTACCATCAGATCGTGGTGGAGAATATTTAAGTCACGAATTTGGTACACACTTCAGGAAATGTGGAATAATTTCACAACTCACGCCGCCTGGAACACCTCAGAGAAATGGTGTGTCCGAACGTCGTAATCGCACTCTATTGGATATGGTGCGATCTATGATGTCTCTTACCGATTTACCGCTCTCATTTTGGGGCTATGCTTTAGAGACTGCCGCATTCACTTTAAATAGGGCTCCGTCGAAATCCGTTGAGACGACACCGTATGAATTATGGTTTGGGAAGAAACCTAAGCCGTCGTTTCTAAAAGTTTGGGGATGCGATGCTTATGTCAAGAAACTTCAACCCGAAAAGCTCGAACCCAAGTCGGAAAAATGTGTCTTCATAGGATACCCTAAGGAAACTATTGGGTATACCTTCTACCTCAGATCCGAGGGCAAGATCTTCGTTGCCAAGAACGGGTCCTTTCTAGAGAAGGAGTTTCTCTCGAAAGAATTGAGTGGGAGGAAAGTGGAACTTGATGAGGTGATAGTCACCCCTTCCGAACCGGAAAGTAGCGCAGCGCGGGAAAATGTTCCTGTGGTGCCTACACCGACTGGGGAGGAAGTTAATGATGATGATCATGAAGCTTCGGATCAAGTTACCGAACTTCGTAGGTCCACAAGGACGCGTTCCGCACCAGAGTGGTACGGTAACCCTGTCCTGGAAATCATGTTGTTAGACAACGGTGAACCTTCGAACTATGAAGAAGCGATGGCGGGCCCGGATTCCGACAAATGGCTAGAAGCCATGAAATCCGAGATAGGATCCATGTATGAAAACGAAGTATGGACTTTGACTGACTTGCCCGATGATCGGCGAGCCATAGAAAACAAATGGATCTTTAAGAAGAAGACGGACGCGGATGGTAATGTGACCATCTATAAAGCTCGACTTGTCGCTAAGGGTTATCGACAAGTTCAAGGGGTTGACTACGATGAGACTTTCTCACCCGTAGCGAAGCTGAAGTCCGTCCGAATCATGTTAGCAATTGCCGCATACTATGATTATGAGATATGGCAGATGGACGTCAAAACGGCATTCCTTAATGGCTTCCTTAAGGAAGAGTTGTATATGATGCAGCCGGAAGGTTTTGTCGATCCTAAGAATGCTAACAAAGTATGCAAGCTCCAACGCTCAATCTCTGGGCTGGTGCAAGCATCTCGGAGTTGGAACATTCGCTTTGATGAGATGATCAAAGCGTTTGGGTTCACACAGACTTATGGAGAAGCCTGTGTTTACAAGAAAGTGAGTGGGAGCTCTGTAGCATTTCTCATATTATATGTGGATGACATATTATTGATGGGAAATGATATAGAATTCTTGGAAAGTATAAAGGCCTATTTGAATAAGTGTTTTTCAATGAAGGACCTTGGAGAAGCTGCTTATATATTAGGCATCAAGATCTATAGAGATAGATCAAGACGCCTCATTGGTCTTTCACAGAGTACATACCTTGACAAGATATTGAAGAAGTTCAGTATGGATCAGTCCAAGAAGGGGTTCTTGCCTGTATTGCAAGGTGTGCAATTGAGCAAGGCTCAATGCCCGACCACGGCAAAAGATATAGAAAAGATGAGTGTCATCCCCTATGCCTCGGCCATAGGGTCTATTATGTATGCCATGCTGTGTACCAGACCTGATGTGAACCTTGCCGTAAGTTTGGTAGGAAGGTACCAAAGTAATCCTGGCATGGAACACTGGACAGCGGTCAAGAATATCCTGAAGTACCTGAAGAGGACTAAGGATATGTTTCTCGTTTATGGAGGTGACGAAGAGCTCGTCGTAAAGGGTTACGTCGACGCTAGCTTCGACACAGATCTGGATGACTCGAAGTCACAAACCGGATACGTGTATATTTTGAATGGAGGAGCAGTAAGCTGGTGCAGTTGCAAGCAAAGCGTCGTGGCGGGATCTACATGTGAAGCGGAGTACATGGCAGCCTCGGAGGCAGCACAGGAAGCAGTCTGGATGAAGGAGTTCATTACCGACCTAGGGGTGATTCCCAATGCGTCGGGCCCGATGACTCTCTTCTGTGACAACACTGGAGCTATTGCCCTTGCGAAGGAGCCCAGGTTTCACAGGAAGACCAGGCATATCAAGCGTCGCTTCAACTCCATTCGTGAAAGTGTTCAAAATGGAGACATAGATATTTGTAAAGTACATACGGACCTGAATGTAGCAGTTCCGTTGACTAAACCTCTCCCTAGGGCAAAACATGATCAACACCAGGACGCAATGGGTGTTCGATTCATCACTATGTAACTAGATTATTGACTCTAGTGCAAGTGGGAGACTGTTGGAAATATGCCCTAGAGGCAATAATAAATGGTTATTATTATATTTCTTTGTTCATGATAATAGCCTATTATTCATGCTATAATTGTTTTGTCCGGAAATCGTAATACATGTGTGAATACATAGACCACAACGTGTCCCTAGTAAGCCTCTAGTTGACTAGCTCGTTGATCAACAGATAGTCATGGTTTCCTGACTATGGACATTGGATGTCATTGATAACGGGGTCACATCATTAGGAGAATGATGTGATGGACAAGACCCAATCCTAAGCATAGCATAAAAGATCGTGTAGTTTCGTTTGCTAGAGCTTTTCCAATGTCAAGTATCTTTTCCTTAGACCATGAGATCGTGCAACTCCCGGATACCGTAGGAGTGCTTTGGGTGTGCCAAACGTCACAACGTAACTGGGTGACTATAAAGGTGCACTACGGGTATCTCCGAAAGTGTCTGTTGGGTTGGCACGGATCGAGACTGGGATTTGTCACTCCGTGTGACGGAGAGGTATCTCTGGGCCCACTCGGTAATGCATCATCATAATGAGCTCAATGTGACTAAGGCGTTAGTCACGGGATCATGCATTGCGGTACGAGTAAAGAGACTTGCCGGTAACGAGATTGAACAAGGTATTGGGATACCGACGATCGAATCTCGGGCAAGTAACATACCGATTGACAAAGGGAATTGCATACGGATTGATTGAATCCTCGACACCGTGGTTCATCCGATGAGATCATCGTGGAACATGTGGGAGCCAACATGGGTATCCAGATCCCGCTGTTTGTTATTGACCGGAGAGGCGTCTCGGTCATGTCTGCATGTCTCCCGAACCCGTAGGGTCTACACACTTAAGGTTCGGTGACGCTAGGGTTGTAGAGATATATGTATGCGGAAACCCGAAAGTTGTTCGGAGTCCCGGATGAGATCCCGGACGTCATGAGAGGTTCCAGAATAGTCCGGAGGTGAAGAATTATATATAGGAAGTCAAGTTTCGGCCACCGGGAAAGTTTCGGGGGTTACCGGTATTGTACCGGGACCACCGGAAGGGTCCCGGGGGTCCACCGGGTGGGGCCACCTATCCCGGAGGGCCCCGTGGGCTGAAAGTGGAAGGGAACCAGCCCTTAGTGGGCTGGGGCGCCCCCTTGGGCCTCCCCCATGCGCCTAGGGTTGGGAACCCTAGGGGGGAGCTTCCCCCTTGCCTTGGGGGGCAAGGCACCCTTTTCCCCCCCTTTGGCCGCCGCCCCCCTTTGGAGATCCCATCTCCCTGGGCCGGCCCCCCCCCAGGGGGCCTATATAAAGGGGGGAGGGCAGCAACACACAGCCTTGGGCGCCTCCCTCCTCCCCTGCAACACCTCTCTCTCTCGCAGAAGCTCGGCGCAGCCCTGCCGGAGACCCGCTACATCCACCACCACGCCGTCGTGCTGCTGGATCTCCATCAACCTCTCCTTCCCCCTTGCTGGATCAAGAAGGAGGAGACGTCGCTGCACCGTACGTGTGTTGAACGCGGAGGTGCCGTCCGTTCGGCACTCGGTCATCGGTGATTTGGATCACGGCGAGTACGACTCCGTCATCCACGTTCATTGGAACGCTTCCGCTCGCGATCTACAAGGGTATGTAGATGCACTCCTTTCCCCTCGTTGCTAGTATACTCCATAGATGCATCTTGGTGAGCGTAGGAAAATTTTAAATTATGCTACGATTCCCAACAAACCCAACAGACACTTTCGGAGATACCTGTAGTGCACCTTTATAGCCACCCAGTTACCTTGTGACGTTTGGTACACCCAAAGCATTCCTACGTTATTCGGGAGTTGCACAATCTCATGGTCTAAGGAAATGATACTTGACATTAGAAAAGCTCTTAGCAAACGAACTACACGATCTTGTGCTAGGCTTAGGATTGGGTCTTGTCCATCACATCATTCTCCTAATGATGTGATCCCGTTATCAACGACATCCAATGTCCATGGTCAGGAAACCGTAACCATCTATTGATCAACGAGCTAGTCAACTAGAGGCTTACTAAGGACATGGGGTTGTCTATGTGTCCACACATGTATCTGAGTTTCCTATTAATACAATTCTAGCATGGATAATAAACGATTATCATGAACAAGGAAATATAATAATAACCAATTTATTATTGCCTTTAGGGCATATTTCCAACAGAGTTCTGGTTGCCGCGTGCACGACTTTAATCTGCCCCATCGCGTGCTCCATGGCTGTTATATCATCCGCCATGGATTATTTAACATGTAGCTGCCTTATTTATGGGCTGTAGAGTTGCTAACATTTCCTTTTGTTTTGCCTGTGGCCAGGAAGACGACATGTACTTTACTGGCCGGTGATGGTGAATTCACATCTTTGCATCGAAGACAGTCTTGATATTTTGAAGGAGTTGCATTGAGGACAATCCCCACAGCCACAGGTCAGTTACTCTTTCCAGAAAGAAATTGACAAGCTTACGAGTTTTGAGCAGCAGAGCTGCTATGTATGGCAGGCTCTTGTACCTTCTCGACTGATTACTTGAGTTGAATGCTTACAAATTCTTAGGTTGAGCTATTTAAGTTAATAAAGCCAAACCGGCCGTCAGTGATGATCTGTCATCTAGTGTTATCTTTTGTTGTCTACAAAAATAACAATTTAATTACCAGTATGTGCCAGTGATGATCTGTCATCTAGTGTTCATGGAAACATATCATTATCTTTGTGTCATATAAACACTGACTGCCAAATGTTACAGCACCATTCCGAGTTCTTCCTCAAGACGCCCACCCTCGACGGCGTTCTCGCAACAAGAGTTCTCGCGTGTGTTTCAGTTTGCCTCTGGCATTCTCGCGACAATCTGTACTAGCTGCCATCTGTATTGATTTCAGTTTAAAAAAAAAAGACGATCTGTATTGATTTTGATTCGTTTCCTTTTCTGGCGGATGCACGACCTGTTTCATATGTATGTATAGGTACACTTACTATGTTTTCAAAGTTGGCTGGCACAGAGCAAAGTCATCAACCAATGCCATCTTCCAGTCATTCTTTGTTTATCTGAATCACTCACTGTAATTTGTAGTACTTGGAAATTTACTTGTGGCAGTCTGAAGCTTTATTTTAGTAATATACTTGGAGAATTCCAAATTGATTTTGAGAGCAGACCATGTTGATAAACTATGCATCCTGAATGGCAGGGAACTATGCATCCTGAATGCCATAGACTCTTGGCTCCATGAAATGACCCATGTCTATGATTCAAGGTATCTTAGATCTTCGATGTCGGATGCAAATAATTGCTCAATTTCACTTCTCTGCAATGTTCAATCTCACATATTTCTATCATTCTTTGCAAGGATAAAGTAAAGAAAAAGAAGAAAAGATTACTAGAAGATTAGTTTTAGAATTTTCTTTTATTTCCTTGTAATTTTTCTTTTATTGGATACTTGTAAAGACATTGTAATATTCTTACTATAATAAAAATTATGATTCTATTTCATTTTTTGTTTTTAAATAATTTTTCCTTATAGGTTGTTTTCTGTAAATTTGGATTTTTTTTGTTTTCCAAATACATTACTAGTGGCGCATTTCAGCCCTTATTAGTGGCGCACCTTCCTTTATTACTAGTGGCGCACCTATAAGGCTATTAGTGGCGCACCTAGAGGGAATACTAGTGGAGCACCTAAGGGTTAGTAGTGGCGCACCAGAGGTGCGCCATTAGTATCTGGTATACTAATGGCGCACCGGGGGTGCGCCATTAGTATTTAATACTAGTGGCGTGGTGCTAGTGGCGCACCAGTAGTGCGCCATTAGTAGGCAAAACTGGTGCGCCACTAGTAGGCCTTTTCCTAGTAGTGAGACGTTTGGGCATGACCCCATACATCAGAAAACACAAGCTCAAGAGGATGTTTCACAACACGACTAGACTCTAAAAAAGGAAGTTGGTGACTCTTGCCTTGCTGACAGGCATCACAGATAGTTTCAGCAGTTTTATTGGACATAACTGGTAGTTCATGACGATGCAGCACATGACAAACTATAGGAGGAGCAGGATGACCAAGGCGCGCATGCCAGTGCGTAGGCGACACACGAACACCACTGAACGCCTGAGGAGAAAACTGCTAGGAGGTGCGGGCAGTGCGTCAAGTGCATACAGGCCATGGCGAAGACGACCGCTAATCAGAACCGCCCTCGTGTCCCGATCCTTGATAAAGAAACGAAAAGGGTGAAACTCAGCAAGGACATTATTATCAGGAGTAAGTTGAGGAATAGACAACAAACTAGGTGTGGCAGAGGGAACTCGAAGAACATTAGAAAGATGCAGTTTTCCAAAATTGTGTGTAAGAAGTGAGGCCTGACCAACATGAGAGATGCGCATACCTGCTTCATTGGCGGTGTGCACCTGATCATGACCACGATATGGTTCCTGAGTGGAGAGCTTGCCCATCTCGCTGGTGAGATGGTTTGTAGCTCCTGTGTCCATATACCATGTAGGATCAATGGAATAGGACGAAATGCGCTCGTGCTCATGACTCGTCACCGCAGCAGCAGCCTGCTTATCATTCCCTTTGCCATTGTTGCCCAGGCCAAGGAAATCTTGCTTGAAGCATCTGTGGCAGCGGGATGCAATGTGACGCTCAATGCCACACAGCTGGCAGGCCTGCTGAGCGCCGCAGCAGGGACAACAAGCAAGAGGGCGGCTCCCGCCAGTGATGGTCGGCGCATTGCCCCGCGAGGCCTGCTGTGATGAGGGCGCCGGTTTGCCACCTGGTGGTAACGGCTTCTGAGGTTTACCGCCAGTCGCGGCGTTGGCGGAGACGAAGCTCGGGGAGACACGGCGCGCCTTGATGCGCTGTTCAAGGCCGAGGAGTCGTGCATAAAGCTCACGAGGTGGGAGCGGATCATCACGGCCATGGACGTTCTCAATGAGATTGTCATAGTCATCATCAAGCCCGTTAAGCACATAGGTGGTGAAGTCCTCATCCTGAAGAGGCTGACCAACGGAGGCCAATGTGTCGGCGAGACCGGTCATCTTGTTGAAGTAGTCTGTGATGCTGAGGTCACCAAGCTTGGTCTCACCCAGCTCGGTGCGTATAGAATGAGCACGCGCCTGAGACTGGGAGACGAAGCTAGTGTGAAGCGCCGCCCACGCCTCCCGGGACGTAGCGGCGAAGATGACCATCGACGAAACGTTCGGAGTGAGTGAAGACTGGATGGCGGAGAGGATGGCCTGATCCTGGGCCACCCATGTGTGGTACGCCTGATGATGAGGAGGCGGACACGGGATGGATCCGTCAACATAGCCCTCCAAGTAGCGGCTCCGCAGAAGAGGCAACACCTGAGCACGCCAGGACAAGTAGTTGTCCGGCGCGAGCTTCACTGGCAGCAGGTGCGAGAAGTAAAACGGCGACGACACCGCGGCCTGATCAGCGTGAGCGTGCGTCGTAGGTGCGTAGATACCCATCGACGGAGTCGTCTCTGGATGAGCAGCGATCGCCGAGTATGGTGGGTAGAAGCCAGGAGGGCCAGCAGCTAGGGCGCCATAGTTCGACGCGACAGGGGCCCCATACGGCGAAGTGGCCGCGGCCCCATAGGGTTGCTGCGGCGGAGTGGCCGCGGCCCCATATGGTTGCTGCGGCGAAGTGGCCGCGTCCCCATACGGTGCTGGGTAGGGTTGATGCGGCGCGCCGCATAGGGTTGCGGTGGCGGCGCCGAGTAGGGTTGCCGCGGAGGCGCCATGTAGGGTTGCGGCGGCGACACACCGTAGGGTTGCCGCGGAGGCGCCGTGTAGGGTTGATGAGGGGGCGGCACACCGTAGGGCGCCACCGGCCAGGAAGATGACGGCGGCGGCAGTGCACCATGGGCCGACGGAGGTGCGCAGTATGAGGTAGGGCCGGCGCCGTGGTTCGGCGCAGGAGGAGCGCCATAGGGCCGTGGCGCCGCGATCTCGGTCGAGGAAGTAGGATCGCCCGGGGCGCCCGATCCAACCGGGGACCCTGGCGGCGGCAGGGCACCATAGGCCACCGCGAGGGGCCGAGAGGCGAGGAACGACGACGTAGGGGCAAGGGCCGGCGCAACGGCGGCGACGGCGACAGAGATCGGCGCGACGGCGGCGTCGGCGGGGGCAGCGGAAGACATCGTAACCTAAACTGATACCATGTTGAATTCATGCTCCAGCCAACTCATCCAAAAGTCCGAACTAATTAAGCGAGGTGGGGAATATATTTCAACAAATTATAGATGTTCATTATAGTTTAACAGCATGCTTGATAATTTTCATATGAAACCCAATAGCATGGAGTACGTTGTAGGTTTCGAGGAGTGACGATGAAAGGGGTACACGCGGTAGAATGTAAGTGCAAAAACGTCTACTCAATCCGTCCCTTACATGTGTTGTGGCAATGTTGTATACTCCAAGACTGGGAAGTACGGTATATACGCTATAGACTGCCAATGGAGTAATATCCAAGACACGGCAGCAATGCCCGACAGACGCCCCTCTCCATCACTCGAGCCGGAAAACTAAAACGGCCATGCCGACATGGCCACCCCGGAGCCAGCCGCCCACAGAATCCAAACGACCGTAGAAAGATAACAAGGCGTCATCAAAGATGGAGACGTACCCCATTCCGGTATCCAGCCAACAGGTCGCCGCCCCTGTATGGGCTTCACGTCGCCGCTCGTGCCCCGGCCGGTGCAGCGCACCGTGTGTGACCAACACGGTAAACCCCGAGGAAACAGGGAGCTTTCGTCCTGCCCGGCAAATAATTGAGCGAGTTCACAGCGACCGCTCGTCCCTGCGACGGCGCAACGCCCGCACGTCGCCGTTCGGAGCCTTGGAGAAGAGGAGGACGCGCATGCATTATTGGCCTCAGGACACTCATTATTTTTGGTCCCGGGTCGGTTGCGGCACGTAGGTTTCTCCGATTGCCACGGTTGGTGCGGGAAACCACGCGCCACGTTACAGTGGTGACCGGAAGCACGCACTGCTGGCCGGCTGGACCCCTATCTATCCAGTACGTGTCGCCGTCGCGCCACCTGCCGCCCGGCCGGCGCCTGGTTCTTCCGTCCGGTTGGTGTACCGATGCCATGGCCCACTCCATGATCCTCCTGTCCCTGGATTTGGTCTGTGTGGTGCGTGTGAGCTAGTACATGGGCTGTGTGGTGCGTGGGCGCACACGCCGTATCACGCAAGCCCATGGTTGCGTCGGCCCATCGGTTATCTGGCTACAGTGGTGCGATTCGGATGCATCGCAGTTCGCGACTGCAATCTTCCTGTGATTTTGCCGTTTCGCCCCCACGAGGAATCTGGATCTTTGCCAGCGCAACGGATGTCGCTCGGCTGAAAGCAACTGATGGCCGCATTATTAGCTTCGGAAGGACAATGGTTGTTGCATTATTGCAACTGATTGTACCATTGGTCGGCTTCTAACTTCGGATTCAAGAGAAGAAAAATGCTCTAGTAGTTTGAGCTGTGTCCCGTTGAATGTTCACAATCTCCTGAGTGGATGCATAAAGGAATGCTCCTTTATCTGAAAAAAAGGAGTAAATGATTGATTGCAAGACTTATTTGCAGTGAGCTTGTGCATCCTCAGGTTGATGGGCAAGAATCTAGGTAGTTTCGTATGGTCAGCAATTCCACTTCTCTTTTCCTTTTGATCTGGTATGCTGTAGCGAACTAGTAACGGTTCTACTGATTATCCTTGGATGCTGCAGCATTTGGACTACAAGGCATGCAGAAATCTTTAAATTCATCAGACCAAACCTGTTCAAATGCAAACAGGACTCTAAACAGGAATAGGAGCTGATGCTCTCTCTCAAAACAACCATCAACGGGGGCAATGTAGGTAACAAGATAGGTGCTCCAACAACGACGCTTCCAGAAAGGAAACAACGCTTGAGCGTCGCTGTCTCTGGGCCTAACCGGTAAGATAAGACCAAATCATGAGTTTTCACCATAAAAAAGAGCATAAGTAAACTTCATGCAATAATACCCCCAACCATCATTTTAAAAAACCGAGACGGTGAGGCTGTCAGTTCAGGTTGTTACTGGCCAGACCGCCGATTCATCGATTCATTTGCCACAAATCCTAGAATATTTAAGGTGAATTTTCAAAATTTTGACCTCACATCAAATGAATACACATAATATTGGATGTAAATCATTGATAAATCACAAAGTGTTACTGGCCTAGTTGGTTATTAGACCTTTAGCATGCCTTTGCCTCCAGGTTAGGTATTTGATTCCTTGTTAATACATTTTTTTGAATATTTTTCTGGTTTTAACTAAAAGACCGGTACACCTTAAAAAGACCGGCCAAGGCATCGATTCCTACTTTTCCACTCGGACCACCGGTCTGGCCCGGTATTTAAAACTATGCCCCAACAAGGAAATGTCGTGTCGTTTACGTCATTGCCAGGGTCAACTAATGAGACCTTGGTGGACGACAACAGCGGGAGTCATTGCACCTCCCCATTGCACCTAGGACGGAATTCGGCAACAACGAGGTGGGCGGGGAGGAGAGGAGGCAGGGGCGGCTAGGGGTTCGCCGACCACCCTCAGGGACGAATTAGGCATCCTTATTAGGGTGGTCGACTCCCTCCATGTCATTGTTCGCTTCGTTTTCTCTTTTCTCCAAAATAGTATCGAAGTGCACTCCCTAATTTTCTACACGTTGCAGACTTTGCGTGCAAACTTAAATTCGACATAATGTGGTCTCTATATTTATGAAATGCGCTTCAATTTACTGAATATGCTAGGCCCATATTTTCCGACCACTTCTCTTTTCCTTTTGATCCTGGTAGCATGCAGCGAACTAATTGTTTTATAATGAGCTTTTTTGAAAGAGAGCACAGATGTAGACGCTCACGTACGTACGTGCACTCGTCACTATGAACTTATACTTGCACATTCTTTTTTTTTTGCGGGAATTATACTTGCACATTCTATCCCTATGTGTACCTTTAAAAAGACTGAGCCGGTAGTCTTGATATTGACGAAGTCACCACTAAGGTCACGATCATTTTCACAGATACGTAACCTTATCATCTCATGTTCAACTTCCTTTTTCTCCGGCGAAAAGAAACCTTCATCGATCGTGATACTTCCGCGTGACACGAACCAAACAAGGCTATTTCACAATTCTTCAACAGCTCGACACATCTGCTATGGTTGCTTCACGGCCACAAAACCATAGGACAATCCCAGACGTGAAGCAACAAGGACATCACCTCCTCCCATGGCATAAGGCCAAGTCCACCGCGCGACTCCCTTCTGTCCGGCCTCGTTCATTTGGGGTAAAACAGACAAATAGGTCAGCCCAGCGCGCGCCGGCCCGGACCCATCTGGTCTGTTTTGTGTCGGGCCGACCCATTTCGATCGCAAACTTGCACCGAGTTTGGGTCGCCGTGGACACCGAATGGACGCGCCGCTCGTCCGCGTCAGGCTGCATGGGGGCGTCCACCTCCCTCCCTCCCGCCAATATCAATGCGCACGGCGGCCGGCCCCACCTGTCATCGGCCCAGGGGAAGGTCGCCGTCCTTCTTAAATGGGGAACCCGTGGACCGGTCGTCGTCCACACTGCCCCACTCCATCCCGCGGCCTCCTCGAAACCCGACAGCGCGAAAACCCTATGCCCTCCCCCGTCCTCGAGCTCGGCGGCCGGCCACCTCACAGCCATGGGCTTCTGGAACCCAGGCCGCAAGGGGAAGCACGATCGCGAGACCGGCTCCTCGTCGGGACGCCGCGCCGGCTCCGTGAAGAAGGAGGAGCCCGCATCACCACCACGCCGGGCCCCCGCGCCGCCCGCGTTCTTCATCGCCCCCACGTCCGCCGGCGAGCGCGACAGGCACTACATTCGCGCGGATGTGTGCCGCCGTTATTGGGAGACGAGGACGCCGCTCCCCTGGAGCGACGTCCACCTCCCCAACAACTGGCACTTGTCCGTCGACCGTGTGCCGATCCCGCCGGTCCCGGCGAGCGTCCGTGCGCGCCGTGAGGAGATCGAGCGCCGCCGCCGCCTCCTCCCCGACGACCTGTACTACGACGACAGGTACGCCCCGGACTCTGTCCCCTGGGACACCTGGCTCAGGGACGAGCACGACGTGTGGCGCGCCTCCTTCTTCGCCGGCACGGCGTCTGGGCCGCGGCGGCCACGTCGGGAGCGCGCAGCGCCTGCTCCCCAGGAGCGCGGGCGTAGGCGGGTGCGCGGCCTCACGCCGTCGCCTTCGCCATCTCCATCGCCACCACCACCTCCTCGCATGACAGCGGAGGAGGAGGCCCGTCTCATGGCGCGTGTCATGAAGGACTCCATGCACACGCACGATGAGCGGCAATGGGAGGGCCTCGAGGAGATGATGGCCCGCTCCACCGCCGGCGATGTCTCCATCCCCGAGCTGGAGATGGTGGCCGCGGAGGAGGCGATGAAGGAGGAGCCGGTGGCCGCATTCCACCCGAGCGTGGTGGGCCAGGGGTGGGGCTGGTCGTGCACTGCTTCGGAGATGGCCGACACCGTGGGCGTGAACTGGTGCGTCACTCCGCCGCGGTCACCGGAGCGGGAGGCGTCGCTACGGGAGGAGGTGGTGCAGGCACCTCCCGCCGTCCAGCCCGCCCCCGTCTACCACGCACCGCCGGCCCACCTCTGGATGCCGCCGGCCTACGTCGATCTCGTCAGCGACGACGACGACACCGGCGGCCACTGAAGACGGCGACGGCATCCACGGGCACGGCAGGAGTGCGCGGGCGGCGGCCATTTTTATTTTGTTTTTTATGTTTAATTAATGGCACTGGGACGTTAAGTGAACCGTGAAACTGGGCCGCTTTGTGGCCATGACCCTAACTTAAGTTTTAAGTTTTTTTAAGTGCGTTTATTTACTTTTTAAATCATTTTATTTAAGTTTTTATTTTTTTTAATCACGTCCAACACGGACAAGATTTGGAGTGCGGCCGCGCGCTGGGCGCACCCATGACCCAACGGACAGACACGGACATGGGCGAACCCATTACCGCACCAAAGGAACAAAATCCGGTCAAACCGGACGTTCGTTTGGGGTAGTGCGATGAAGTTGGCCTAAACCATGTGGGTTTCATTTTCCACGGAATCAAGCAATGAAGCAAAGGTCATGACATAATGCCGAGGCATGTGATTCTTTTTCACCGTGACTAGCGCCTATCGAGCATGTGAAACATCTGAAGTTGCTTCCTCTCCATTACTTGCAAATTCTCGCCTCTCGACTCATCAACATCCGAAGTTACTTTCCTTGTAGCATGACGCGACGAGTAGCTATGCTGGCTGGCGGCCGGACGCGCCCCCGGTCACAGTCGCGTCACGAGGTGCTGGGCCGGAGATGGCGAGGTTCTGCAACACTTGTCCATGGCCCATTGACACGCTGCTGCAGAAAAAAAGCCAACGCTGGTCGCCATCTACCCTGCCGCATCAGGCCAAACAACCGCCATAATGCTAGTTAATTAATCAAGAAACAGTGAGCCAGCACACATACTCTCGCTGTGATGATGCCGACTGCCACCTTGCATAATTGGAGGCTGCGTTGAAGTGCCCTAAATTAGATCCGGGTACATGCATGCATGAGCCTTCCATGGGCATGAGGTGAGCTCGGAAGAGTGAAGCCTGAGCACTCTCTGCTAATGGCGACGTACTGAGCGATCGACCAACCGCGTCCCGTTAAAGGTTTTGCCGACCGTCGCATCGGATGTAGCTCGCCGACTGCGGTGTCGACGGGCGATTCGCGGCGTAGACAAGACAGTTAGGACGTCAGCGTTGGCCGATTCTACCAGTCAATAATTCGAAGGTGAGAAGAGCGGAATTCTCTCTGCCGCTGGCGCCTGTTTCCATCGCCGGTTGCATCTCGAACACCACTGCTGGCAGCCTGGCGTAGAAGGTAGAACGCCGCTGGTTGATTTGCACCCCGCACTTTTCTCGCCGGCTTCAATTGGTTTACTCGCTACGCCATCGGCAGTGCCGTGCTGGGCGATCGGGTTAATGCTTGACGGGGACAGCCGCAGAAGATTATGTACAGTTTGTAAGACTTAAGTATATGTGGATGTACCCTTAAAAAAAAGTATGTGTGGATGTTGCCTGATGGTTTTATTAATTTAAAGCCGGACGTCTCCAGCGTCTATGTTTTAAAAAAAAAGATTATGTACAGCTTACATGGAAAATCTGCATGGTACGGGCATCTCGGTCGCTGTCTCCTAAAAGTGACACCAAATTTGTGCGCTGATATGGGAGCCGACTATTCAACTATGTCTGCATGCATTCTGAAATAAATTTGAACAAACTAAATGATATTCATGCAAATAAGATGAAATTCACTTAAGTTCGGACGTAATCTACATAAAACAAATGTCAAAACTGAAGTAACATGTTATGATTCAAGCAAGGGACGAAACTCTCCGCTTTCTAGATGATCCTTGTAGAGTAGGGTTCAAATATGGAACATGGATTCTGACAATGCAACTGAGTTGGGTCAAATCATTCTTTCGTTAGGATGCCTCAGCTGATATTTCGTCTGTTCAACTTACAACCTAAAAAAACATCCACTATTTGTAGGGGACGATAACCTCGTATGTGTGGACGCCCTGGCCGGCCACACCAGCTTCACGTGGTAGCGCAACGGTGATGGCGGCTCCTCCCTCACGCGTTCTAGCGGCGACGACGGCAGCGCCGAACCATGATTGCGGAGCGACCGCTCCATCATGATCTCCATATGACGAACATACTCGTCATTTGTCACGGCGCCTCTGTGTATAGTCATGGCTCCTGCACAGCATGGTCCTCTTCATCGCCGAAGGAGATAGAAATCTTGAAAGGGCATTTCCCGCCTTAAGTACTTTAGAAAGAATATCATACGGAAACCAACATTCAAAGAAAACTCTGTGGAAACCACATCTGAAAATTAAAAAAAACTGAAAAAAATGTGGGATATTAAGAGGATGATATTCTATTGTCATGTGAAATTTCAAGTAAAAACACATTAGGGGATGCGAGTTATGAAAAAGACAAATTCAACAATGAATAGTGACGTTATTGTTCGACACTATTTGATGCCAATTTTTTCTTTTTCATAACTCACATTCCGTAATGTATTTGAACTTGAATTTTGCATGGCAATAGAACGCCACCCTCTTAACATCCCTTATTTTTTGAGATTTTTTCGGAACTTCAAAACATAGTTTTTGCTTGGTTTTCATTGCTTTCCATCAAATATTGATTTCCATATGATATTCTCCCAAGCACTTTGATGTTGATGACAACGTAATTTGCGGACTAACCATGTGCTTGAGCTACACATATGCATTTATATGTCACAAGATGTTAGCCACCCCTCTGGAAGGAAAAGAGCAAAGACATCATTTTCGATGCGTTTATTTCTTTGGTTGTAGGAATTCCGTATTATTAACTTAATAAGAGGAGATCCGCATCAGAAGGTACGGGTGGAATCGAATCACGTACACAAACTCATATTGCACCCACATACATACCCTTCCGTTTTAAGGGGAGAACCTCATTCCTAACTATGCAGAAAAGCTTCCAGTGGTTGTATGGGTCTGATTGTACCGCTCCTCTTTGGATGGTGCATCCAGTGACCAGCCTAGGCGGTTGTACCGGCCTCTAGGGCCGGATGTACCGCCGTCTAGGCCGGCTGTACCGCTTGGTCTCCAAGTGGTACTACCAGTCCTAATTCCATGCCAACTGCCACCCGATGGGTGATTCCCTCGGGTTAGGCAGCGGTGCATGGGTGGTGGCTGGCTGGTTATTCCGGTTGTTAAATAATGGGTACAACCGGTGCCTCCAACAGTTGTAGCGCTAGGGACCTGGCAGCTGGTACTGCGGCTGAACCGACATACCGCCCCAACCATCGCTCATGGATGATTTCCCTTGGTATTGGGTGCGGTACTCAAGCAACTGCGCAACGATTTTTTCGGCTATTTCAAAATAGCCAGAACAACCTGTGGTCAAGGCGGTCGTACCGCTCTGGCTGCCGCAACTAGGGTTTGGCCCGGAGCGGTTGTACCGCTCCTATGCTTTTTCCTGCGTAATGGTTAGAAAGGAGGAGGGACTATTTAAGGAGGTGGTTCTTCCACCTCCCACCTACCTCTTGCCTCCCTCCCTCCTCTATTAATGCCCTAAGCTCCATTTTGCTTGATCTCCTTCTCTAGGAAACCAAACTTATTGATTTGCTAGGGATTGATTTACAAATAGTTTCATGAACCACCTAGTGATGACAAAAGGCACTGGAGCGAGCTGAAGTCATGCCTCCTTTATCGTCACTCCCTCACAGAGCCAGGCAAACCATTTTTAGTAGACAAACATAAAGTTGATGTGCTAGATCCCTAAAGAACCAGCACACCAAAACAACAACCTTCATTGATGATGAGAAGTGTAGATCGAAAGAGCCGTACCTGCAAACACACGAACAAAAAAGAGGTCTATGCGAATTCAAGCGATTCCGCCGAAGATGAAGCCGGCCAAATTAAGAAGATCCACCGAAGACTAGCCTTGACCGGATCTAAGAAGACCCGCTGGAGAAACATCTACACAAGCTCTCCGCTAGCGCGTGCACTTCTAGAGAGGGGATAGGATGTGGAATACATTATGCTAACTCCGGGATGCCTCCATTGTCTAGCCGGCCCAACCAAGACACGAAAACTATCTAAAGAAAGGACATGACCCCTCAGGGGATTAGGGAGGGGGCAGATGGTGGCGGCCTCTTGTGAGTTGGGATTTGCCGAGTTCATATGGCAGAAACTCGGCAAACCTGTATGCCACGTGGAAAGCGTCATCTCGGCAAAGTCGACCAAGTGACCAATTTAGATCTCGGCAAAGCTTTTGTCGAGTACCTGGCGGACGAAACTCGGCGTACTCGCACTTTACAAGGATGTAAGTCGTGTACCCATCATCGAGAGCTGAACTCAGCAAAGCATTTGCCAAGTTATCCGGGCACTCGTCAAATTGGATAATTGAAGTAGTGCGGGGATGTTTCTGCTTGCGGCGTGGGTTTTAAGTGAGGCAACCCAATCTGGGGTGCTCCCAGGATAAGATTTAGATGTTGTATATTCCAAAATCACTAATTGAGGGATACCCCTTGCAAATGTCACTCCGAACTCCTTTAGTGGTGATAAGTGATGCACTCCATGTGCAACAACTGTCACAACCTAGAAGTTTTTATGTTTTTATTCATTTTTCTTATAGTTTATCTCTTGAACCGTGCGTTGAAATCACGAACCGTTTTCACCGTTGTGTTTCTCGCGTCGGAATCATCTGAACTAGATCCCGTTAATCAGTTCAGACGTTATTTTCTACATAAAAAACACAGGAAAACAAGGAAAACTGAACATGAAAAAAACGGAGGCACAAATGTGCTTCACATAGAAGCATACTTTGTGCTTCACTTTTTGGGAAGCATAATTTTTGCTTCACACGGAAGCACAGCTATGATTCATATGGTGCACAACAATGCTTTTCACTTTTTGAAAAGAATGGTACGTGTTTCACGCGAAAACAGAACTGTGCTTAACCGCGAAGCACAAATTGTGCTTTCACACGGTGCGCTTCACATGGACGTGCGGAAAAAAGTTCCAAGAAAACCTAGGGAAAACGAGATTTTTTTTCTTCCAAAAATAACCTCCAAAAAACGGAAAACACGTGCAAAAATATATTTAAGCTCTTGCGGGTGTGTCCAATGCGCGCCACGTGGTATTGGTTGGGCGTACTGACAGCCCACCAAACCGCCAGCTGGGAAGGCCTCGCAAGGGGCACCGATTGGTTAGTTGCACGCGCGCGAGGGGGGAGGGAGGGTTGCTATAGCGATCGCTCATGGTCATCGTTCCCGCCGCCACAATGCTCGACTATCGGCCGACCCACTAATAGCGGATGCGATCCCTCACGTCACCACTACGTACGGGAGCAGCAACAAGCGTATGTTTCACTTTCGAAAATAATTCACTTGTTTTCTAAAATTTCACCCGGGTTTATATCTTAATAAAGAAATATATGAATTCTGAATTTGTTAAGATTTCTTCAAGTTTTGAACTTTTCTTGAAAAACGCATTTAAAAAAATCAAACGTTTTTATGAAAAAACACAAACATATGTTGAAAAGTGAACAATTTTTTAATCCTAAACTCTTATGGAAAAGGCAAATAACTTTTGAAAACTCCCAAATAATTATTGAAACCACATATATTTTTGAATTTGTGAACAAAATTTGAACGTAGAAACAATTTCTGAAATACCAAACAATTTTTGATAATGTGAATATTTGCTAAAAATGTCAGCATTTTTTTCAATAGGTGAACAATTTTCTAAAATAGGAATTTTTTTTGAAATTTTGGAAAAAATTGAAAAAACGTGAATTTCTTTTGAAATTCCCCGAACAATTTATTTAAAACGTGAGCATTTTTTTGAATGTGTGACTTTTTATTGTGAACATGACATGTATTTATATACCGAACAAAATGTTAAAAATGTGAATAATTTATGAAATTCTATTTTTTTTAAATGTGAATTTTTTGTGAAAATGGAATATTTTTCATTTCTTTTTGAAAATGTGAAGAAAAAGGAAGAAGAAACAGAGAAACAAAGAAAGAAAAAAGTAAATAAAAATACCAGACTAGAGACCTTTTAGAAGGTCCCTGACTGACTAGGAACCTTCTAGAAGCTTTCCTGAAATCAACGGCTGGTACATTTTTTTTTGAAATGGTCAAAGGGGGGGGGAGGCTCCCCACCTGAATATATTTCAAAAGGCCATAATGCCATGAGATTGATCCAGTTTATAAGGAAAACCGGATCGAAAACCTGAACAAGTTGACCCCGTTTATGAGGAAAACCGAGTCGAAAACCGTACAAGAGAAGGTAGAACAAGAAGAGAAACAAAAAGAGAGGACGCCCCAGACAAGGCGCGCCTAGCTAGCAGACCAAGGACAACAGCACGAGAGGCACAAGTAGGTGAGGGGAGTCGTCAAGGGATCACAATACCAAGACTTTGCAAGCAGCCTAACGCACCGCACCGGCGTGCGTACCGAACACCACGGCGCAACAGAGGAGCATCCACACTCAACGAGTGACAAGCACGAACCTTGACTGGGAGCTCCGCCATGAAAATTCAGGAACGATTAGCAAGTTGGGGAGGCATCTTGCGACATCATTGAGCAAAAATGAACCGAGATAACACCAAGAGCACGAAGCTCGCCGCACCACAACGGCAGCCATGGGATGTCTTGAGCATGCATAGCAACAGGGACGACACTGAAGAACACCACCATAAACAAGCACATACCACCATCCGCCCATTCGGCCGCACCACCACCACCACCATCCCGCAGCAAGCACCACCGCACGTCACCCAAGCAGACCCCAAGATGATGCCTTCAAGAAGGGTCGCGATGCCAGCTGTGCCGCCATCATCCGCACCAGGAGTACCTGGGCTAGGGGTTTCCCCCGGGATCTCATCTTCCATCTTCATCTGACCAAGCAAGGTGAGCCTTGAACGTTGGCCGTCTGGTCGCCACCCAACAACACCCCGCAAAGGGAAGAGGTGCCGTACAGGAACGAGGTGGTCCAGAGAGGATCACACCCCGCTAACCCGGCTTCGGATGGAAGAATCGGAACCACTCCAAGGAGTGGCCGAGCCAAGATGACGCCACCGTCGACCCCAGCCAGCCGCAAGACCACCATCAACAACCCCGCAGTGAGCAGCCACCAGACGAATCCACCGAGTCGACGCCTTCAAGAAGGAATACGACGCGAAACGCGGCGCCATCGAGCGTTCTGGGCGGACCAAGAACAAGGGCTTCCCCTGGTGCCTCGAAGGTGAAGTCACCATGGCAGCGATGCCTCCAAGGAGGTAAGCGGCACCCGTGGGAGTCACCATCGCTGGCTCCGGCCGGAGCATAGGCTTTCGCCGAAGTGAGCCGACCACCTTCGAGAGGCACTGGTAGACCGTGAATTGCTGCTCCCTGCACCACCACATAACAAGGGCCACTGCAGCCCGCCGCCGCACGTGACCAGATCCGGGCCACCGCAGACCAGACCCGACGGATCCAGCCTGCCCACGCCGCCCTCCTCCGCCAGATTCGTGCCAAGCCGTAGCCGGCAGACACGTCTATCACCTGTGCGCGCCAGCAGGCAGCAGCACCAGCAGACATGCCGCAGGGGAGGTGGAGGGTGAGCACCACCATGCGCGCCTCGCAGAGGCCACCCCCACCGGCAAGATCCAATCTAGCGTGGAGCAGCCCACCCCGACGCCCGCAGCAGGGAGACACCGAAACGAAGGAGGCCACCGGCAGGGAGCTACGAGCGCATCCTCACCACCGTCCCCGACCACCACCCGCAGAACCGCCGCGCGCCGGAGTCACGCACGCCGGCCGCCGCCACACGGAGCTCCCCCAGCTTGTGAGCGCGTCCCACGGGGAACGAGTGCCCGCCGCCGCCAGATCCGCGCGGGCTTCGCCCGGCGGTGGCTATTGGCGGCGGCGGGGGGAGGGAGTACAATGGGGAGGGTAGGTTTAGCTGGGGGAGGGGGCGCCGCCGCCCGAGCCGCCCTGGGGAGGACGATGGGGGGGGGGGGGGGGGGGGGGGGGGTCCTAACGGCTGGTACATGACCCGTACGTATGCTAGCGCAACTAAATGGGCGAGCCCAGTATAATGTCGTAGCGAGAGATGCTGTGAGCGATGCTAGCGCTAGGGATTGCAGCAGGCGATACATAACAATCGCTGTTTGTTGCTCCACGTATAGTTTTTAGAGAGGTGATAGAGTTCAATTTCAAACGACAAGCACGGAGCCACCAGTTTGATCCGCTAACAATGGATCATGGCATGGCCCTGCAATAACTCCAACCCGTGCCCATGCTGGACCACCACATCATCACCGCCCTGACAAGTGGGCCCCATGCGTGGCCGCAGCCATTGTCATCCCAGTCCAACACAAATACCATCCATAAATATTGTCGCCCGTTTCCCATTCACCGCAATTCCACATATGTTTTCCGTCCGCGCCTATCACTCTTGCATCCTGCTCTTTCCCGATTTCGTTGGTTGTGCGCAAAGAGCTTTCTTACGGAAGCGCTACCTAGCTGCGCAGCATCTACCGCATAGTTGCTTCGCAATTAGTGTGTTGTATGCCCATTTCATTTATATAGCTTTTGTATTCTTCAGCCCACTTTTCATATAGGAGATTACGTCAAATCTGGATGGCCCCCACACATGTGCTCTATCTCTATCTCTCCCCTCCACATTTATGGATGGAAGAAATAAGAGAAACCCATTTTCTCTCCTCTCCCACACAACAAATCCATCCTTTCATTCAACCTATTCTAATTTAAATCCACCATATCTTTAATCCATAATTTTGTTTTTAATGTTTTTATATATCTGAACTCATAGAATCAAGACCTTTAGAACAAGATCAATCTTGAATAAATTCAAACATGCTTAAATTTCAATTTTTGAAATAAGTGAAACCAGTTTTTCTGAAATATATTTTTTGTATTAGGTTAAATAAGTGAAATAGTTTGAAATAGTCTATTTCCTAAAACATATTTCAGTGAGAAATACGTGTAATTTGCTATTTCAAAAATGCGAAACAGGTTATTTTAAAATTTTGAAGCTGATTATTACAAAGAACAAATTAAAATGAGTGAATCTATTTTTGAAATGAGTGAAATTGTTATTTTAACTTGTAGTTATATAAAATAAGTTAAACTACTTTTCTAAAGTAAGTGAAATAAGGTCTTTCAATTGTGTGAAACCAATTTTTTTAAATGAGTGGAATTTGTTTTTGATACAGGCGACACATATTTCACCGTGAATTATGTGGAACTTATCAAATTTTGAAATTAGTTATTTAAAACATGTGAAACTGATTGTTTCAAACCTTTTTTTAATGAGTGAAATCTATTTATGAAACGAGTGAAACTATTTTTCGAATTGAGTGAAAATAGTTTTGAAATGAGTGAAATCAATTTTGAAATGAGTGAAATCAATTTTGAAATGAGTGAAATCAATTTCGGAAGGAGTGAAAACTGTTTTTGCCTGAGGTAAATCAATTTTGAAATGAAGTATGGAAACTATATATTTGAAACTATTCAAAATATATCCAAGACCAGTCTTGTTTTAAAAGGCATCATCGCCCTGAATTCAAATATAAGTAAAAATTGAAAAACGAATTTTTGGTTTAAAATATATTAATCTTCAAAAGATTTGCTATGTTTTGTAGGTACTTTTCAATGGAGAGAGACTTAATATACTTGGAATGTCAGCCTACCCTTTGCACACACATAAATCTGCATTGCATGCAGAGGGCTCCATACATCAGGTTGTATTATCATGTGAATTGTACTGTGAAAATGATTAGTTTGTTTATAGTCAAAAAGCTGCACCAATCTGAACGTTTTGCATATGTGGTGGATTCCCCACCACTACATCGTGATTCCGTTAGATTTAGTAAGTCCCAAATATTTTTGGAAAAGGCAAACAATTTTTGAACCAAGATTTTTTTTAATGAATTTGTGAGCAAAATTTGGAATCATGAACAATTTTTTAAAATGTGGACATTTTTTGAGTGAGTCAACAAGTTTTGAAAAGAGGGACATTTACTTAAATTCCAATTACAAAATTTTAAAAAGGTGAACATTATATGAAATTCTCTGAACATTTTTTTGTAATGCGAACATTTTTAAATATGGAATTTTTTAAAAACAGAAACTTCTTTTGATATTATTTAAATTATATTAAAAATGAGAATTTTTTTGAAATTTCCCAAACATTTTTTGAAAATGCAAACAAAATTCAAAAGGAGAATATTTTTTAAAAATATTAGGCATTTTTAGAAATTCAAAGAAAAAGAAAACAGAAAAAAACAAATAAATAAAGTACAAAAAACCAGTAAGTAGAAAGAAATACCGGACCTCGTTGAAGGTCAAAACCGCCCAAGAAGCTTCACAAAATCAGCAGCTGGTTCATGCCCCAGAATGCTAGTGCAACTAAATGGATCTGGCCAGTATAGCGCTGTAGCGGGAGATCGTCTGGGCAATCTTAGCGATAGGGATTGCAGGGTTCGGCTCAGCTGCAGGGCTCCCTGCAGGAAATATTGTGCAGGGCCAATAAGAGACCGCCACTTGTCCATGTGGGCCAACTCCTCCGATTAAGGTAGATTTAATTTGATACGAGAAGAGGGCGGGGGCGGTACTGCGAGCATGGAGGACTCCGGCGCCGTGCGGCGTTCTGGGGCGCATACGGAATGGCGTTTCCTCCTCGTGGCCGAGCATGACGCCAGGGCCCCAATGTCGTCCAGGCGGTGCTCCTCCTCCATGGCTTCCCAGAGCTTTGTCTGTACTGGCGCCACAAGATGGCCGCGCTCGCCGCGCCCTCGTCCCCGACCTCCGTGGCTTCGGCGACTCCGATGTCCTAGCCGATCCCACCGCCTACGTTGTCATGCTCCTCGACCACCTCCGCCTCCCCTCTACCGGTGTGTGTCTGCATCAAGCGATACCAGGGGTGGCATGCCATCGCCCGTGTCTTCTGATTTAATTTTAGCATACCTTCTTCTTTTTGGCAGGAGCATACGTTCTTGTTTTATAGTTAAAGTGAACTGAGTTTCGTGACCGAGAGTTCAAACAATAAATCGAATCGAACGTGCCGAGCAAGGAGTTTCGATGGTTATTCGAGAGGGTTAGTTAGTTGAATGAGCCTTTCAACGTCGACGACATGGAGAATGATGTACCACTGCAGCAAGCCAGCATGGTTCTCACGTCAATGCGGGAGATGACTCCAACCGATGCACGCTAGGATGTTGATAGTGGCTGCATCAAACTCGGCATGAATGGCGGCAAACTGCACCACCACATCCCGCATATCACCATCGCTTGACGACATCCTCTGTGAAGGAGAGACCTGTGTGGACCTTCATCCCGGCTAGGACGTCTTACGCAACCACAGCGTGCAGCCGTGCACAGCTAGCGGCAACGGCGCTACTTGTGTCACTACTACAGGTAGCTCTGACAGCCGCGAGCACAATGGCACCGACAATGGCTGCACTTGACTTCTCATGGGTGGCCGCACCTGCACCACCACATCTCACGCATCACCACCTCTCAACATCGTCCAAAGTAGGCGCCTAGTCAAAGGAGGGACCGGCGCCGAAGCCGCGGAGGTCGAAGACGAGGGCGCGACGAGTGCGGCCATCTGGTGGCGCCAAAGCTCCGGGAAGCCGTGGAGGACAAGCACCGCCCGAACGGCGGCAGGGCCCTGCTCGGCCACGGGGAGGGACATGCCGTTCACGTCGGTGTTCTAGCGGGCCGCAAGTCGCCGGGCTCCTCTATGCTCGCAGCACCACCTCCGCGCTCTTCTCGTATCAAATTAAATCTATCTTAATCGTAAGAGTTGGCCCACATGGACAAGTGCAGTCTCTTATTGGCCCTGCACAATATTTCCTGCAGGGAGCCCTACAGCTGAGCCGAACCCGGGATTGCAGCGGCGATGCATAGCAATCGCGGTTAGTTGCCCCGCGTATAGTTTTTTTTTTGAGAGAGAAGATAGAGTTTAATTTCAAACGACAAAAAAGAGCCACGAGGTCGATCCGCTAACGATGGATCACGTCATGGCCCAGCAATAACTCCGGCCCGCGCCCATGCCGGACCACCACATCCACCACGCCGACCACCGCCCTGACCAGTGGGCCCCGCGCATGGCCCTCGTCGTCATCCCAACCCAACCCAATACCGTCCACGAAAACCGTCGCCCGTTTCCCCTTCACCGCATACGGTTTCCGTCCGCGCCCATCACTCTCGCGTCCTGCTCCTTCCCGATGCCGTTGGTTGCGTCACAGCCATCCAGGTACCTCCCGATCCCCGCCGTCCGATCCCATCCAACGGCCCGATGCGCTTCCCAGATCCGCAAGCGCCGCGATATTTATCCCGCGGCGGCCTCCATCTCCTGCTCCACCGAAAAGCCTTTTCGTGTCTCACACCGCCGGTAACCAACGCCGTCGACGTGAGGTTTTCGTGCACCATCATCCCATCTTCTCCTCGCCGCCTTTGGGAATGCGGAGCAATGTGGAGGAGCACGCGCACTGACCTCGCCGGCAAGCATAGCCTGCGCGGCGGCCGCAACTGCCACCGCAAGCACGTCGAGGACGGGTAGATCGTGCGTCGGCACTCGCCGGCCGGTTCAGTGCGGGGCTCGGGGTCCGGGCCCGCGGGGAGGAGGAGGGGGGCGGCAATGGAGGACGCGGCGGAGGGGAAGACGAACGTGCTGCAGGGGAGGTACGAGCTGGGGCGCGTGCTGGGGCACGGCAACTTCGGCCGGGTGCACGCGGCGCGGGACCTGCGCACGGGCCGCGGGGTGGCGGTCAAGGTGGTGGCCAAGGACAAGGTGGAGCGCGCCGGGATGGTGGAGCAGATCAAGCGGGAGATCGCGGTGATGAAGATGGTGTCCCACCCCAACATCGTGGAGCTGCACGAGGTGCTTGCCACGCGCACCAAGATCTACCTGGCCCTCGAGCTCGTCCGCGGCGGCGAGCTCTTCGCCCGGATCTCCCGCGCCGGCCGCCTCCGGGAGGACGTCGCGCGGCGGTACTTCCGCCAGCTCATCTCCGCGGTCGACTTCTGCCACGGCCGGGGCGTGTACCACCGCGACCTCAAGCCCGAGAACCTGCTCCTCGACGAGGCCGGTAACCTCAAGGTCGCCGATTTCGGGCTCAGCGCGCTCGCCGGCCACGCACGCCCCGACGGGCTGCTCCACACCGCGTGCGGCACGCCGGCGTACGTGGCCCCCGAGGTGCTCGGCGGGAACGGCTACGACGGCGCCAAGGCTGACATCTGGTCCTGCGGTGTCATCCTCTACGTGCTCCTCGTCGGCGCACTTCCATTCCAGGACGAGAACCTCATGTCCATGTACCGCAAGATGCAGCGCGGCGGCTTCCTCTGCCCGTCGTGGGTCTCCAAGGACGCCCGGAAGTTGATCGGCAGGCTGCTCGACCCCAACCCGAGCAGCCGCATCACGATCGCCAGCCTCGTCGAGTCGCCGTGGTTCAAGAAGACGTCGCCCATTCCGAGCCCCCTCCTGGAGGCCGTGCCATCAGCGGCCGCGCGCGGCAACGGCGAGGACAAGGACGAGCCTCCGGAGGCGCTGAACGCCTTCCACCTGATCTCCCTCTCCGCGGGCTTCGACCTGTCGCCGCTGTTCGACCAGGAACCGGCGACGGGGCGCGGGACGAGGGGCGGCGTCATGCGGTTCGCGACGCGGGAGCCGGCGAGCGGCGTGATCTCGCGGCTGGAGGGCCTGGCGACCGGCGGGGCCATGCGCGTGACGAAGAGCGGGGCGCGCGGGGTGCGGCTGGAGGGCGCCGAGCGCGGGCGCAAGGGGCGGCTCGGGGTGGCGGCGGAGTTCTTCAGCGTGGCGCCGTCAGTGCTGGTGGTCGACGTCAAGAAGGACGGCGGCGACACGATGGAGTACCGGTCGTTCTGCAGCGACGAGCTCCGGCCGGCGCTCAAGGACATCGTGTGGGCTGCTGCCGCCGCCGCCGCCGCGTCCCCCGGTGACCCCCCTGCCCCCACTTGATGTCGCTGTCGTCCACGCCACCATTATTGCCCCTGTCTGTCACTGTTGCTATCCGGACGTAATTAGGTGTGCATTATTGTTCGGTGCCGAAGTTGATGGCTGCTGCTGGTAATGGTTGTGCTTGTAGTTGTTGGCTGGTTTTTGCGCGCGGCAGCAGGACAGAGTCGGCGCCAAGTGATGTGATGTCTGCGTCTGCCAATAGTATTGTTATGAACTCTTTGAATAACAGTACCATGTTGTTTCGTAAATTAAGCGTGCATGCCTTCATGTTTTGGATGCTATTCATGTGTGCTTGTACATTGCAACTTCCGGCTGCCAATTGCAAGACTATCTGAAACCAAACTACGCCTGAACCAGTCCTATACAAATAAGAGCATCTAAAGCCGGACTACCTACACTGGCTAGGTCAGTGATCCGTCATTTTTAACCGATCCAATCGCACTTCTGAATCGATTTCCTTCCTTCGGTGAAGAGTGTACATCTAGCTTCAAAATTTGTCCACAAAAAATGTACTTCTATCTATCCAATGCACTTTAAAGTAGGAAAAAAAAATACTTTTCTCTCATCACACGGTAATCAAGACCAATAGCAATCTACACATGGTCTTCTTAATTTCTACATGCACTTAGCTCATTAGGGGTTGGATAATTAAAGAGGAGAGAGATGGTGGCTTGCACCTTTCCAATGCATTTTTTACTCAAATCCATAATTTGTCCTAAAATTTCTAGATGTACACTCTTCACCGGACGGAGGGAGTACCCCTCAGAGCATTTCGAGCATAATTGGTTTGCTACCAACATTTGGCAAGCCAACATTTGACAAAATCAGAAGTTGCCAACATTTGGCAACTTTTTGTGAGATTGACAATGAAAATTGGCAAGCAACCAATCTCTAGCCAATATTTGGCATGCCGATTTTGGCATCAAACCAATTATGCTATAAATTTGCTCATTGTGGCTGAACATGCTCTCATACCCAGTCCATATATATATATGAGGTTATTTGGACGCGACTGTCATGTCAACCCGACCCACCATGGCCTCACAGACCTCATTTCATCCGCACTACAAATTCTCATCCAGACCTAACGCTAACTTCACTCTCTCGCTCTCCGCTCCGCTCTCCATCGCTTCCCCTCCCATCTCCTCCCAATGTCATCAGCAGTGGCGACGGCGTCGGATCCTACAGCGAGGAAGATCCTATCGACTGGAGGCCCTCATCCGCGATGCGGAGACGGGCAATGACGAGCAGCTGGACCTCCACATCGCGCTGCGGCGGGCGCGAGGCAAAACAGGTGGTAGCTCGGGCTCCGCTCCGTCCCCTGTCGCCCGACGTCGCATCGCGAACACCGGCGCCAGCCCCTTTCGCACCATGCGCAACTCCACGCGCTCGGTCCGCTCCGCTCCGCTCCGCTCCGCTCCGCTTCGCTCGCCCGACGCCCTCCTACCCCTCCAGCGTCCGCTCCTCTCGGGCATCAGTGGGTGCGCGTGCCAGCGCCACGGACACGGAAGTCCGAACTGCGTAGCGCCTACCGTGAGAGGCAATGTGCTAGAAAGAGGGAGGCGGTATCGGAGGCTGACACATATTCCTCCGGTCGACGACGCAGATTACCGGCACCGGATGTGGAGGAGCACCTCCTCACGGTTGTCCTCTGCTGCTCGCTGACGACGACAGAGATAGACGCCCACCACCTCCGTCACAAGAACGCCAAGGCTCTTCGGCTCGCATCGAACAATTGGAGCGCGAAGTTGCGGAGAAGGGGGAGACAACAGCGAAAGCCTCCCAGTTGGCGAAGCAGCATAATCGCGTCGTCTGGAGGATGGCCGGCTTCATCAACTCCTAGTCTGACGACTCGGACGCCTCCAGCAGCTCCAACGACCCCCTCTTGCTGTCGACGCCTACATGAAGGGCTACAGCAGCTCCAGTGACCGCAAGGGCAAATGATCGGCAAGTGGTGAATTCCAATGCCCTCTCCGTTTCGGTTTGCCTATTTAGTTAGTTTATTAGTTTAAATCTCGGTCTTTTTGCCGACGATGAACTCTGTATTTTGGTCCATGTGATGTTTGTGCCCATATGGAATTTCGTTGACCTATGTTCGTTTGTTCCTTATTTTGGCATATGGCCATCTACGTAGTTTTTCGCTTTGCATGGATAGGATGGATTTAGGGGCCCGGTTAAGAGGTACATGGCTATGGACGTGGACATTCGAGGATTGACCGGTCACTGTCCGCTGAAATACGGGGCTGGGTTTGCCAAGTCTTGCTGTAAATGCTCTAATGTATGAATACATGCCAGAATACAGGCCGTCTGGAACATAATCTTCAATGGTTTAAACTCTACAACGTGTGTTTCGAAAAGGAGGACCAGGGGACAGAGCCCTATGGTTGTTTCTCTCCTCGTGTTCGGGACAATTCACTATTAATGTCTGCTTCTTCCGTTGTGTTGCCTCCCACTGTGGGCGAGTCCATCGTCGGGCTTGCGGCTCCGGTGTTGCAACTCATGCCCGAGCTTCGGGATATATGTTCGAACCTTGCTTCGCCTTTGTCCTTGGAGCGATTGGAGGTGGACTCATCGCCGACTTTGTGTAAGGAACACGCTTCATCTCTATCATGTGAGCAACTAAAGGCGCCGAAGTCGATTGTGTCGATGGTTCCTGTGGTGGAGGATGTTGTGTCGGTGGTTCCTCGGGTCGATGATGTTGATGTTGCTGGTCGGTTGGTGCCTGCTCCTATGAGTCCCTTGGTTGACGACAACGACACCAAGAAATTCAATTAGTTTTACGATTTTATTGACAAATGGGTGGCTCAACAGCCGACATCTGGCAAGACAAGTGACCTTGCAAAGAAGAAGCCAAGTAAGGAGAAACCAAAGAAGAAGAAAAACAATAAGTGTGGCGCCGTCCGAAAGGCGTCCGTGGTTTCATAATGGAGGGTGGTCAGTTTTTGTTGGTGTGCTTATTAGGAGTTTCATTGTGTTCTTCAAGTGTCGAGGGTTGTGGTTGTTGTTTGTTTAGAGGGCCGCTTGAGCGGTTCTGGTGTTTCCTACTTTGCGAGTAGTCCGCATTTGGGAGTCTGTATCGGTTTTCGCCTGGTTTTCTGTAAATTAATCAGGCAATTCTCTTCTTCTTAATTAATCGATGAGGCAAATATTGTTTGCCTCTGTTTCGAAAAAAAAATATGGTTTAAACTGTCCATGCCACTGCAACCAATCCAGCGTTTCAACAAGCTATAATGCAAGCAAAAAGCTCACCTGCCATGTATGCAAACATGCGACAGTTGTTTTCCAGACCAAAATGTGGTACTCTTTTTTTCATTTTGTGGGGACAAAATGTGGAATTTTTTTTGCGCTGGGACAAAATGTGGAATATTAACTGGACGTTATCTGAGATCCTGCATTCCTGTCTTCCTGCATAGCTGCAATGGTGTCCAATGGCATGCTCACTTCAGTCCATCGAACCAGTTATCATTGGGGCGAAAGTTTAACACGTCTAGAAAATCATGATTCACGCAGGCGCAGTCTTCAGTATTTCCTTTCGACGCCACACATACTGACGTACATACACCGTCAACGTAGTCCTAGCTAGAGGCTTCATGCATGGGCCGCATTATTTGTGTCCTCTCCTCAAGATCCTCAATCATCCAGCGAGGATAAAATGGCTCAATTATTGTACTAGCCCGGGTCCACGAGTGCATTTGGATTTGGTGGTGTGTGCTTCTTGAACAGTCGCTGGATGGATAGGTTGCAGCAGCCCTCGCCACCTACCACTTGAAGGAGGGAGGAGCAGGCATGCTCCGGAATCAGCTCGTGCCTTGACACGTTGGTGTCCATCCGATTCGGACGCCGATTCCATCTGGAAGAACAGCTGGTGGGTGGCTGATGCGTCCATTGTCCCGAGGGATTCGATCGCAAAGAATCGGAATCAAGAGGACGGCAACGGATGGATGGTGACGAGTATGTGCCTGGATGGACATTGTGATGAACTCGGCGTGGTACTCCATGTTTGGCAAGCGCCCGTCACGCCAGAAGCAAAACTAACGGAGTAATGGCCAGCCAGGCCCAGGCGGGCCTTGTTTCATCATATGAATTGGGCAGCAATTCCTACACCGCTTAGTATCTCGGCGGGTTGCACGGTTGCGGTAGTGAAGTTCCTTTATCAAATGATCCGTACCTAAATAGTTCATCTTCATATACTTGTGTTATCTTAACATGCACACATGCAACATTATCAAAGGCCCACCACAACATTGCAAGAGAATGAGTTTTCATTATTAGTTGATTCTCACTAATTCTATTTATTTCAACATGCACACATAAGTTATGCATACATGTCACTTCCTCAAAGGCCCATCCACATGCATGAATTTTTTTCCATTATATTATAGTACTACCTATATTCAATACATATTTTTAACTATACAATAATTCAATATCCTCACCAAAAATAATCCAGCACAATATACAATACATGTTTTTTTGTTTTTCATATATTACTAATAAAAATGTTTTAACAACTAAATCTTATTGATTTTTTTAAAACACAGTACAGATGCAAGCGCTCATATACACGTGCATACACTCACCCATCTACGAGAACGTCTCCTTCCATTGATGCAGTAAATGCGAGCACCAGGACTTGAACCCTGATGGACTGAGGATACCACAGCCCGTCTAACCATCTAATCATAGGTTGGTTCGCTATTGAAATGTATATTGCAACATACTCCTGCCGCAGCACGCGGAGAATCGTCTAAGTTTCTTTTTAGGGAATAGCTAAGTTTTATTGATCAAAAGCCACAGGTTATGGGATACAACTAGGATCATGGAGAATCGTCTAAGTTGTATGTTAAGAACTGCCGCAGGCGCTGTTTTCTGTGTCAAATTGTTTACCTCGGATATAGGATGCAGAAACGGGAACAGTATGGGCTGCACTAATCCTAGGGCAATTGCGGGTTGAAAGTCGTCGACATGTTTAGAAAAGCAGCGGACGGATGGCCCATGATAAGAGTGTTCTAACGGGTGTAGGCCGGGCCAGGCCAAATCTGCTCTTTCCAGCCCACTTGTGTAGAAACAAATACTATTATATTTTCTTTTGATTTTTTTTTGAATTGTTTGGATTGCTTTCCACACGTTTCATGTGGTAGGGACAAATACTACTACACTACACTGATGATGCTAACCCCTAAAAAAACACTGATGACGCTAAAATAAAATACTGCACTACACTGATCGCTGCTTCCAGTATACAGTACATCAGTTTGAAGCAGAGGGCGCACCTAGCGCATTAGGTCACAATAGAAAATGAACACCCTAAAAATAAGTTGCAGATGTTCTGATAATCCATAACGCATACTTATATCCCAGAGTCTAAACTCGACCAAATCTTGATAAACAAAGAAAATATGCTAAGGATAATGTCAATTTTGTATATGAAGTGTAGAATCCCTTACTGGTACTATTCACAATAAAAAATTTGTTTTATTTGCTTGAGCTGTATAGAATACCTTCGGAAGACGCATTTCAGAAACCTTTGTATTCACAACCAGAAATTTCTTTCATTTTTTTGAAGTCGGGCCTTTATAGAAAATATATTTTGCGCCCGACTTCAAGCCACCTCCTGTCCAAAAACCCTAGACAAAAGCACCCCCGCTCGTTCTATTCCTTGGTGATGGTGTCATCGTTCGGATCAAGAATAAGGTTTCCTCGACTTCTGGTCCACCTCTTTAGTGGAGTAGAGGAGAACAGATGATTGTCTGGTTGCTGCTCTTGTGCAGTGGTGGATATGCTTTTGTCTTCGTGTTATGCAAGTAGTAACGTGTCTTCCAACGCTGTGGACGGCGAAACTCCGTGTCTTGATCCTCTGACTCCTGCGATCAGCGTTGTTCGGGCAACTTTGGCGTCGATGAGGAGCTTGTGAGGTTAGGTCTCATCAGATCTGTTTGGTCCGGTCTAAGGTGGTCGTCCAACACTCTCTGTCACCTCATTCTCCACGACGACATCTGTTTCCACATCACTGTTGCCTGCATCTTTTTTTTCCCCGCTCGCAATTTTTAGGCCACTGCGTCAACAATATTTCGTTGGCTCCGATGGTGTCTGGAGGGTTTAGAGGCGACCTCATTCTTCGCTCACAACGCGCCGCCGGCGAGTGTCAAGGGAAGACAACATCGATTTTCCAAAGGACCTATGTGTAATGTTTAATTTTAATAAGGATGAATTTACAAGGGTTGGCCAACTATAATATGTGTTCTTTGGCCTTCTAGCAAAATAAAATAGAAAAGAAAATTTTAGATTTTCTTTTAGTGTACCCATGAGAAAGAAGCGCCCCACTTTGAGCTTTTATTATTCCGTTCTACATCATGATGTTTTGGGGCACCTCCAACGCTAACCTGTAAATTTCCTCCAGCAATAGTTCGCGGACAGAGTTGACCACTCAGTGGACACAGATGCGAGAGCTTGCCATTCAATGCTATCGCGTATATGTCCTCCAGCAAAGGGCAATTTGAAATTCAAATAAAAGTCCGATCCATAGCGCGCATTGGATCACATCAGCCCCGGATCACATGCCCAATCACAACCAAAAAAGGCAAGTATGCTTAAGTTTTTACATGCCCAATCACAAAAAAAATTGTCCAGCAATCCATGCAAAAATTGAGATTTTCTGCCTTGCTATACTGGCAATTCGAGCCTCGTCCATACTCAAGGTGTTGTCGCTGCAGCGTATGCAACCTCCGCCTCCGCCTCCTTCTCCGGCGCCTCCTCCTCCTCCTTGTCCGCCGCCTCCAACTCATCTTTTTTGCCGCTACAACATCTTGTAGCGGCCGGCGTGCACGATCATTCTTGCGTTGACATCCAAAGACTCCAAATTCAAGGGCAACAACTTGGCATTCTCCGCATCGGCTGTGATCTTGACCTTCTTTTCCTCGAGCACCGCCTTCTTCTCCTCGAGCACCGCCTTCTTCTCCTCGAGCATGGCCTTCTTCTCTTCGATCATGGGCATCTTCTCTTCGAGAGCTAGCTTATTCCAGGTCGCCTCCATCAACAATTTCAATCTCTCTGCCTTTTTTCCTCCTTGATGTCCGAGTGCTTGACATATGCTTCCTCCTTCTTGGACAAGATGTCATCGAACCTCTCCGTCATCTTGACAGCCACACCTTCTCGTTTCACCCTCTTCTCCTGCCACTTCTTTCCCTGAATCCTCTTCTAACATTCTTGGGTGGTTCTTTTGCTGGGTCGGTTGGGTCACCGATTTCTTCCTCGCTGGCTTGGGCGGCGGTCTTGGTTATGTATAAGCACGAGAAGGCTACAAAATAAAACATTGTCAACTAAACTACGCGTATCCTGCTAGTGATTAACAAAACTATGCATATCCGGCCACAAAGCTATGCATATCCAACAAATGATCAAGAAAATTATGCATATCCATCTAGAACTGTGCATATCCGGCTAGTGATCTACAAAACTATGCATATCCAGCTAGTGATCAACAAAACTATGCATATCCGGCCAATGAGATGCGCAAGTGAACTTACTTGCTTGGTGATTTGCGCACCACTAGGCCACCATGCGATGAGATGCGCCAACCGCGTCGGAGTAGGACGCAAAATACTTGTGTTGACGGAACCATGTGTGGATGTTGGCCCAAAAAGTTGTGCCCTTTTGCTCGGTGCCATGGATCGGATTGAGGATAGTGGCCAACCATGCATCACATATGTGACGCCCGGATAATTAGGCTACAGTAATCCCATGTTAATGATGCCATGTCACCACGGTTACTGCTGTTAATCTCGCGTTAGTTCAAAACCGATTCAAATTCAAAATTGAATTAAAGGCAAACAACAAAAGTTTTCAAATTTTAAAACTAAAATGTCCCGGTTGTACCAAATAATGCAAAGTTAATTGTGGTGAAGAAACCCCACTTTTATAAAATGTTTTAATACTCTAAAATGATTAAAACAGTAGTTGAAACGATTAAATAAGTGCCTTTGATATTTTATAAAATGATAAACTATTTATTTTTGAGATAGAACTTTTTAGGGTAGTGGGTTATTTTGAAACACTATTTTTGAAGCTGTTGTCATATTTTACTAAACTAAAAATAAAGTGTAACTAAAATAAAACAGAAAAGAAATAAAAACAGAAAACAAACAAATACAAAAAAACAAACAAACAAAGAAGATCCCACCTCCCCTGGGCCGTTCGGCCCAACCGGGCCACCAGGCCGGCCCACCCCACTCCTCTCCATAACCCCCCCTGAGGAAACCCTTGCCCAACCGACTCCCCACTCGCCGCCACGTCTCTCTCTCGTTCCCCTTCCCCCTCTCTCGCTGGATCTGGATCGGGAGGGCCCGACGCCGCCGCCGTCCTCACCATCGACCACCGAAGCCACTCACCGGACTGCCTCCCCTTCGCCTGGTCGTCTCCGTCATCCTCCTCACGCATCGTTGCCACGAACCCGACGGCCCCAGTGAGCCTCGCCCCTCTACGCTTTGCCTCTCTGCCCGCCCCGCTCCGGCGCTCGTTGTGCGCGCTCATCGCGCCCGCTGGCGCCGACCCGCGCCCGAGTCAACGACTGCCGCCCGCTACCTGTTTGTATTTCTGCTGCTGCTCGCCCAGCACGCGTGGCCGCCGTGCTCGCCTCTGGCCGTCCATGGCCTCGCCGCTGCCACCTCCGGCTGCTGCTGCAGCCGCGCCCACTTACATCAGCTCGCGCGACATCCGTCTGTCCCCGCTGCGCCCGGCCTTCGCCTGCCTCTGCCGCTCCGTGCGTCGCTTGCCCCGCCGTACTTCCCCGCGCGCCACCTGCTCCTGACCGCGTCCTGCCGCACCGAGGCTGCGCTCACACCGTGCGCCTAGCCCGCGCTTGCGTGCACTCCCGCTGGTGTTGCGTTGCTGCAGGCTGCTGGCACGGCTGGCTTCAGCCGGCGGCGCCCTGCATGCACGCGCGTGCGAGCCAGCGTGAGGCCGCACTTGTTCGTTCGCTACCACATGGGCTCCGTCCCAGGTTAATTAGGGAGGCCTAATTAAGTTAGGCCTAAACCCCCTTTGTTAGCTCTAATTGATAGAACGTGTGGGCCCCTTCAGTTAATCAACTATTTATTTTAACTCTAAAAATGCCGAGTCAATGACTTATGGGCCCCGCTTTGACCCTGTTGACCAGTCAACCCTGACTGGTCAACCGTTGACTTTGACCCCGACCCCCCACCTGTCATACACTATGGCTAGAATAGCACTAGGTGACAAAACTAATTTCTGTTTTATTTTCGAATTAAAAGAATTCCAAAATACTATTTAGAACTTTGGAAAATAATATAAAATAAATCGTAACTCGGATGAAAATGTTTTGTACATGAAAGTTGCTCAGAACGATGAGACGAATCCAAATACGCAGCCCGTTCGTCCGCCACACATTCCTAGCATAGCAAACACGCAACTTTCTTCCTCCGGTTCATCCATCCGAAAACGCAGAAGACCGGGGATACTTTCCCGGATGTCCCCCCCCTTCGCCGGTATCACCTCCTACTGCGTTAGGTCACCTCTAGCACCGTGTGTTGCCTTGTTATATTTTGTGATGCTATTGTTTGCTCTGTTATTTATTTGTTTCCCCTTCGTTGCTTCTTTTCGGTAGACTCCGATACTGCGATAGACCCCGAGACCTTTGATGCTTCGTTGTTCGACTTCGGCAACGCTTCTGAAGATTCCTTTCGTCTGCAGAGCTTCCAGGCAAGCCCCCCCTTGATCACCAGATATCGCCTATTCTTCTCTATACTGCTTGCATTAGAGTAGTGTAGCATGTTACTGCTTTCTATTAATCCTATTCTGCTGCATAGCCTGTCATTGTTGCTACAATTGTTACCCTTACCTGCAATCCTAAATGCTTAGTATAGGATGCTAGTATTCCATCAGTGGCCCTACACTCTTGTCCGTCTGCCATGCTATACTACTGGGCCGTGATCACTTCGGGAGATGATCCCGGGCATATGCTATATACTTTTTACTGTTACATTACTTATGATACTGTTCGGAGATGGGGGCTGAAGGGGCAGGTGGCTCCATCCCGGTAAGGTGGGCCTGGGTTCCCGACGGCCCCCGACTATTACTTTGTGGCGGAGCGACAGGGTAGGTTGAGACCACCTAGGAGAGAGGTGGGCCTGGCCCTGGTCGGCGTTCGCGGATACTTCAATTAACACGCTTAAGGAGTTCTTGGTATTTGATCTGAGTCTGGCCACTGGCCTATACGCACTAACCAACTACGCGGGAATAGTTATGGGCACTCGGCGTCGTGGTATCAGCCGAAGCCTTCGTGACGTCAGCGACTGAGCGGCGCGCGCCAGATTGGACTGGAACGCCTGCTAGGCTAGGTCTGCTTCCGGCCGCCCACGCAACGTGCAGGTGTGCAATGGGCGATGGGCCCAGACCCCTGCGCCATAGGATTTAGACCGGCGTGCTGACCTCTCTGTTGTGCTTAGGTAGGGCTGCGACGTGTTGATCTTCCGAGGCCGGGCATGACCCAGGAAAGTGTGTCCGGCCAAATGGGATCGAGCATGTTGGGTTATGTGGTGCACCCCTGCAGGGAAGTTTATCTATTCGAATAGCCGTGATCTTCGGTAACAGGACAACCCGGAGTTGTACCTTGACCTTATGACAACAAGAACCGGATACTTAATAAAACACACCCTTCCAAGTGCCAGATATAACCCGGTGATCGCTCTCACACAGGGCAACGAGGGGAGGATCACCGGGTAGGATTATGCTATGCGATGATACTTGGTGAACTTACCATCTACTCTCTTCTACATGCTGCAAGATGGAGGCTGCCAGAAGCGTAGTCTTCGACAGGACTAGCTATCCCCCTCTTATTCTGGCATTCTGCAGTTCAGTCCACCGATATTGCCCCTTTACACAGATACCCATGCATATGTAGTGTAGATCCTTGCTTGCGAGTACTTTGGATGAGTACTCACGGTTGCTTTTCTCCCTCTTTTCCCCCTTTCCCTTCTGCCTGGTTGTCGCAACCAGATGCTGGAGCCCAGGAGCCAGACGCCACCGTCGACGACGACTCCTACTACACCGGAGGTGCCTACTACTACGTGCAGGCCGCTGACGACGACCAGGAGTAGTTTAGGAGGATCCCAGGCAGGAGGCTTGCGCCTCTTTCGATCTGTATCCCAGTTTGTGCTAGCCTTCTTAAGGCAAACTTGTTTAACTTATGTCTGTACTCAGATATTGTTGCTTCCGCTGGCTCGTCTATGATCGAGCACTTGTATTCGAGCCCTCGAGGCCCCTGGTTTGTATTATGATGCTTGTATGACTTATTTTATTTTTAGAGTTGTGTTGTGATATCTTCCCGTGAGTCCCTGATCTTGATCGTAGACGTTTGCGTGCATGATTAGTGTACGATTGAATCAGGGGCGTCACAAGTTGATATCAGAGCCGACTGCCTGTAGGAATCCCCCTTTCACACTCCTTGGCCGAAGTCGAGTCTAGACTTTACAAAACTTTTACTAACATGGCTGTGCGGCCCATGGGCCCACGTCGCCATTGGGTGGTATTAGGATCTTTTATTCCTCGTCTATACTCTGGGACTCTTATCTCTCTTCTATTCGGGTTAAATGATATTGCTAAAAACAAAACTAACTTTAGGTTCTCGAAAATACTTTCTCCCGGAGAGCCCCTCACCGGCTGCACCAGAAGATTACAAAGATACTCTCCGATATTCTCTCGAGACCTTGTGCCCGTTGCTTTTGCAATTCCCTACCACCGAAATATCCCTATGGATAAATACTTACACCTGTCGTGCTTACTTCCATTCCCAGTCGATCTTGTTATTAGAAGATACCCCGAGAATACTTTGTGCCTACTGCCTTGCAGTTCTTTGCCACCTGAATACCCCTACTAATAATTTCTCGCACTTACCGAGTATCCACTCCTCCCCAGTTGATTCATGTATGTCACCAATCTTCGAAATACCATTCGATCTTCCGAAAATCCTCAGCAGCCTATTGCTCTTGAAATTATTGCTTGATTACATTATGGTTAATCCCATAAGTCTAGTAATCTTATTAGCATCCTTTGTCACTATCATTTTGAGTCCGTCGATTCAATATGCTGCGGATGCTTGCAATCCTCAGGATTTATCCTTCCGGCTCAGACATCGTTTCAAACATGAGCTGGTTCTCGACCAATCGGATTGCCATCGATTGTACCCCTAAGTCTACGCAACTTATCCATCCTTAATCAGAGCGTTTGCTTCTGATCCCTTGATCGGAAATCATAATTATTTTGCATTTGAGCTTTGAATTAGTCAGTTGTTTCTAAAAGTCCGATCTCCTTGCATTGTCTCTTCCTCTGGTTGAGTACCGATGCTCACATCAGACCCCTTGAGGACCACCAGACCCTTTGTTGGATTTTATCCGATAGCGTCCTTCATATTCCATCACTTTGGAAGTTCTTTTCCATTGGTAATCCTATCCTCTGATTGACCAACCATGCTCTGCTTTCGAGCTTGTGTTATTTACTTCTGAAGTTTGTGGTATATGTTCCTAAGAGACCCTAATGGGTTGAACCTATACCTTCCCTAAAACCGTATAAACCCGAAAATTTTCGCGAGTCATACTCTTCTGGTGTTTTACCAGATAATTTTCTACCATATAACTTCTTCGTAAACGAGAAGTGAATGAAAGGTTATGCATTGCCGAAGTGGGAGTCGACCTTGAACTTTGTGTTCATGCCCATGGACACGATGTAGATCCTATCATGGAAGCTTCTTGTAATAATAACTATTTCCTTGATATAATATCATTTGGTATCTGTGAATTGATCCTTTGCAAACGTGGTTCCGACCATATTTTCTCCTTGATACCATTTCTTGGACAATTTAATCACTTGTCTTCTGCAGGTCAATACGCCTGCCCAACCTCTATTATGATCTACCTTTGAGTATTACCCCTGGTATCTCGAGGATATCTTGCCATTGCACTACATCTTATAAACTTTGATGAAGTACTACCTTACCTTGTCTTTGTCATTTCATGGGTTCTGGGTTGTTTGTCGACCGAGAACACCGATAAGTGAATCGATTCCGCACTCCGATTCAATAACTCTTAAGTAATTTTCGTTGCTTACGAGTTTAATAATCCTTCAAGTCATTCCTAGCCTAATCGGCTATACCATTATCGTGCCAAATTTTAACTGTGCTACCTAGTCCTTCTTCCCGGAATTACAAATTTTCGACGATGAGCTAAGCTTACGTCGATCTTCCTCGTCATATCAGTCCGCCTTGAACAACAAGCTTGATTTCAAGTTTGTGTCCTACCCATGGTTCCAATAACCTTTCGCTTCATCATTCCTTTGACTTGATGTCGTCGCTGATTGATTACATCTTCATGAAATCTCTCGACAAATGTGTCGTGATCATCATCAACCTTATGAGCTCTTCTAGGATATCAATTGAGTTCATGATGAGAAATACCATCCTTGCCCTCGATGATCTGTGTTATCATCGACCACTTTATTGCCTTCCCACCAATACAAGCTTGTTCGTGTTTGGTGTTATACCTTGAGTTCCTTGCTATCCAGCAATTGTTCTTCTTTACCTTGGAACATTAACATCTCTTATGTCATCAATGTTGTGAGAATTTCACCACCTCTTAAGAATTCTTGGTATGGTGATACTTCTCACCATCACCATTCTTTCTTGGGTCCTCGTGTTGATTCCAACCGGGGTACCAACAAGTGAGCGGTGCTGTTTCGATTCTGCCCTTCTAGCAACCCTATTGCTTTGAAGTTAATGGTCGGCCGTTCATTCTTAGACTATTGATTATTGAATCACCATTCCGACGTTGGTCGTGCAACCCATCCCATATTTCGGGTGCACCTTTCAACCAATGTTTAACTGTGTATGTTTTTCCTCGAGCATACATCATTATATCATTTGATCTGACTAATGTTATCTCCTTGATCACATAATTGTGGAAACCCATCTTTTGGAAATCTTGATGATTTGTCGCTGAGTCCATCAGCCACCTCCTCACCTCTCCTTGATTTAATGATGAACTCTTGTTTCGGAAATTGCTTCCATAGATCATTTCTCGAGAATCTTACATTTTCATCTCGTCAAATTTGTGTTGCACCTTTTCTTCTCAGGCATCCTGAATCTGAGTTATCCTAACACCAATCAGATCTGAATCTCGGTCAGATATGATGGTTGGAACATATTTCCAAGAGTTATAAAATTGGTCTTTATGTGACCCGGTAAGGTGATGTCGTGCCTAGCACACCTGCCCGGAGGAACTATTGTTATAGTTTCCATCTTAGCAAGGTTAACCATTCTTCCATGAGGAAATTGTGAGACTTATTCTATAAGTTGTTCCTGATGAATCCTTGTATATCCAAGTCCGACCTTTGCTTGAAGACCATGTCAATGCTATCTCAAAGCATGTCTGTGGTACTCTGATTTTAATAAGAACATTTGAAGCCCAATGCTAAATGTTTCTTGCTCAATTATCCAAACAACGCTGTATGGGTAATGTCATGAAGTTTCTCTCCCCTTACCTAAAGGGTTTTCTACGTTATGTCTTGTTATGGATATCATGCTCTGCTTGTCCTTGGGAAGAATATACCCCTAAAATATGTGTTTAAACACATTTTCCTTTCCATTGTTTTGTTTAATATTTCTTGTGATCTATATGATCTAAGCAGTAATAATTCATTGCTTATGTAAACACCTCGGGGTACAACTCTGTCAATAAGACCGTGTTACTATTGTTGATGACATTTCGGTAACCACCGATGGACGAGAACTTCGCCTATTGGTCCGCCTCGTTCAACGAGCAGGAAAATGGTTCTCTTTGTCCCTCGCCCTTGGTACCGACGTTGTTGTCGACATAACTGGTAGGCTACCCTCTGACATGCCTTGCCGTCATGACCGTGCAAGATGTCACCGCCCTTCCTACTTTAACCCACATGGTGGGCCCATAACCCGCAAGTTCCACATGATCGAAACCTGACTCTCCTGTACACCCCTGTTGCCCAAGTTATTCCTCGTGCTTGACTTCCTATGTAATTCACGGGGTCACTTTCCCAGTAATCTATTCTGGGATCAGATGCAATACTTATTCTCGTTGCTCTGGACCCCTTTCACACTTTGTTTCAGGCATCGAACGATTGCCTACCCGCTTGAAACTTCTCATGGTACCTCATTTCTTTACTCTTGATATTTTCTTAAGTTTCAGTTCGAGAGTTTACTTTCCGCCACCTTCCCTGATGTTAGCTACCATATAGTCAACCTTGTAAAGGTCCATTCTCCCGGAATATACCCACCCTTTATTCTTTCGTAAGTACGATGGAGCTCCCAAAGAAAGGATGCCGACTTCATCATGATGACCTGGAGCAGAAAAAAGGGGACATCAACGTAATGGATCGACCTCTTCGAGAAGAGCAACCAAGACCGAGAAGACTTAATAGAATTTCGTAACCACATCTTCCCCCTTACTCTACCCCTTAAATCTTGGGACGAGATTTTTTGTAGTGGATGAGAATTGTGACGCCCGGATAATTAGGCTACAGTAATCCCACGTTAATGATGCCACGTCACCACGGATACTGCTCTTAATCTCGCGTTAGTTCAAAACCGATTCAAATTCAAAATTGAATTAAAGGCAAACAACAAAAGTTTTCAAACTTTAAAACTAAAATGTCCCGGTTGTCCCAAATAATGCAAAGTTAATTGTGGTGAAGAAACCCCACTTTTATAAAATGTTTTAATACTCTAAAATGATTAAAACAGTAGTTGAAACGATTAAATAAGTGCCTTTGATATTTTATAAAATGATAAACTATTTATTTTTGAGATAGAACTTTTTAGGGTAGTGGGTTATTTTGAAACACTATTTTTGAAGCTATTGTCATATTTTACTAAACTAAAAATAAAGTGTAACTAAAATAAAATAGAAAAGAAATAAAAACAGAAAACAAACAAATACAAAAAAACAAACAAACAAAGAAGATCCCCACTCCTCTCCATAACCCCCCCTAGGAAACCCTAGCCCAACCGACTCCCCACTCGCCCTCACGTCTCTCTCTCGTTCCCCTTTCGCCTCTCTCGCTGGATCTGGATCGGGAGGGCCCAGCGTCGCCGCCGTCCTCACCATCGACCACCGGAGCCACTCGCCGGACTGCCTCCCCTTCGCCTGGTCGTCTCCGTCATCCTCCTCACGCACCGCTGCCACGAACCCGACGGCCCCAGTGAGCCTCGCCCCTCTCCGCTTTGCCTCTCTGCCCGCCCCGCTCCAGCGCTCGTTGTGCGCGCTCATCGCGCCCGCTGGCGCCGACCCGCGCCCGAGTCAACGACTGCCGCCCGCTACCTGTTGTATTTCTGCTGCTGCTCGCCCAGCACGCGTGGCCGCCGTGCTCGCCTCCGGCCGTCCATGGCCTCGCCGCTGCCACCTCCGGCTGCCGCTGCAGCCGCGCCCACTTACATCACCTCGCGCGGCATCCGCCTGTCCCCGCTGCGCCCGGCCTTCGCCTGCCTCTGCCGCTCCGTGCGTCGCTTGCCCCGCCGTACTTCCCCGCGCGCCACCTGCTCCTGACCGCGTCCCGCCGCGCCGAGGTTGCGCTCACACCGCGCGCCTAGCCCGCGCGTGCGTGCACTCCCGCTGGTGTTGCGTTGCTGCAGGCTGCTGGCACGGCTGGCTTCAGCCGGCGGCGCCCTGTATGCACGCGCGTGCGAGCAAGCGTGAGGCTGCCCTTGTTCGTTCGCTACCACATGGGCTCTGGCCCAAGTTAATTAGGGAGGCCTAATTAAGTTAGGCCTAACCCCCCTTTGTTAGCTCTAATTGATAGAACGTGTGGGCCCCTTCAGTTAATCAACTATTTATTTTAACTCTAAAAATGCCGAGTCAATGACTTATGGGCCCCGCTTTGACCCTGTTGACCAGTCAACCCTGACTGGTCAACCGTTGACTTTGACCCTGACCCCCCACCTGTCATACACTATGGCTAGAATAGCACTAGGTGACAAAACTAATTTCTGTTTTATTTTCGAATTAAAAGAATTCCAAAATACTATTTAAAACTTTGGAAAATAATATAAAATAAATCGTAACTCGGATGAAAATGTTTTGTACATGAAAGTTGCTCAGAACGATGAGACGAATCCAAATACGCAGCCCGTTCGTCCGCCACACATTCCTAGCATAGCAAACACGCAACTTTCTTCCTCCGGTTCATCTGTCCGAAAACGCAGAACACCGGGGATACTTTCCCGGATGTTTCCCCCCTTCGCCGGTATCACCTCCTACTGCGTTAGGTCACCTCTAGCACCGCGTATTGCCTTGTTATATTTTGTGATGCTATTGTTTGCTCTGTTATTTATTTGTTTCCCCTTTGTTGCTTCTTTTCGGTAGACTCCGATACTGCGATAGACCCTGAGACCTTTGATGCTTCGGTGTTCGACTACGGCTACGCTTCCGAAGATTCCTTTCGTCTGCAGAGCTTCCAGGCAAGCCCCCCCTTGATCACCAGATATCGCCTATTCTTCTCTATACTGCTTGCATTAGAGTAGTGTAGCATGTTACTGCTTTCTGTTAATCCTATTCTGCTGCATAGCCTGTCATTGTTGCTACAGTTGTTACCCTTACCTGCAATCCTAAATGCTTAGTATAGGATGCTAGTATTCCATCAGTGGCCCTACACTCTTGTCCGTCTGCCATGCTATACTACTGGGCCGTGATCACTTCGGGAGGTGATCACGGGCATATGCTATATACTTTTTACTGTTACATTACTTATGATACTGTTCGGAGATGGGGGCTGAAGGGGCAGGTGGCTCCATCCCGATAGAGGTGGGCCTAGGTTCCCGATGGCCCCCCACTATTACTTTGTGGCGGAGCGACAGGGTAGGTTGAGACCACCTAGGAGAGAGGTGGGCCTGGCCCTGGTCGGCATTCGCGGATACTTCAATTAACACGCTTAACGAGTTCTTGGTATTTGATCTGAGTCTGGCCACTGGCCTATACGCACTAACCAACTATGCGGGAACAGTTATGGGCACTCGGCGTCGTGGTATCAGCCAAAGCCTTCATGACGTCAACGACTGAGCGGCGCGCGCCGGATTGGACTGGAACGCCTGCTAGGCTAGGTCTGCTTCTGGCCGCCCACGCAACATGCAGGTGTGCAATGGGCGATGGGCCCAGACCCCTACCCCATAGGATTTAGACCGGCATGCTGACCTCTCTGTTGTGCCTAGGTAGGGCTGCGACGTGTTGATCTTCCGAGGCTGGGCATGACCCAGGAAAGTGTGTCCGGCCAAATGGGATCGAGTGTGTTGGGTTATGTGGTGCACCCCTGCAGGGAAGTTTATCTATTCGAATAGCCGTGATCTTCGTTAACAGGACGACCCGGAGTTGTACCTTGACCTTATGACAACTAGAACCGGATACTTAATAAAACACACCCTTCCAAGTGCCAGATACGACCCGGTGCCCGGAAGAGAGAAGAAAAACATGTTGCTTGCTATTTCTGGTTGAAGAGCTATTTTTTTCCTATCGAACAGGAATTCCGAGGGATGTTTTTTGTTGTTTGTAGCAATAGAAAGATAATGGAAGTGATTGAATAAGTTCGCTCTCACACAGGGCGACGAGGGGAGGATCGCCGGGTAGGATTATTCTATGCGATGATACTTGGTGAACTTACCATCTACTCTCTTCTACATGCTGCAAGATGGAGGCTGCCAGAAGCGTTGTCTTCGACAGGACTAGCTATCCCCCTCTTATTCTGGCATTCTGTAGTTCAGTCCACCGATATGGCCCTTTACACATATACCCATGCATATGTAGTGTAGCTCCTTGCTTGCGAGTACTTTGGATGAGTACTCACGGTTGCTTTTCTCCCTCTTTCCCCCCTTTCCCTTCTACCTGGTTGTCGCAATCAGATGCTGGAGCCCAGGAGCCAGACGCCACCGTCGACGACGACCCCTACTACACCGAGGGTGCCTACTACTACGTGCAGGCCGTTGACGACGACTAGGAGTAGTTTAGGAGGATCCCAGGCAGGAGGCCTGCGCCTCTTTCGATCTGTATCCCAGTTTGTGCTAGCCGTCTTAAGGCAAACTTGTTTAACTTATGTCTGTACTCAGATATTGTTGCTTCCGCTGGCTCATCTATGATCGAGCACTTGTATTCGAGCCCTCGAGGCCCCTGGCTTGTATTATGATGCTTTTATGACTTATTTTATTTTTAGAGTTGTGTTGTGATATCTTCCCGTGAGTCCTGGATCTTGATCGTACACGTTTGCGTGCATGTTTAGTGTACGATTGAATCGGGGGCGTCACAACATAACAGCTCGTCCCCCCGCATGTTGCAACTTTCTTCGGATTGCCGGCAAAATCATCCAGATCATTTTCCTCCTTGTCGTCGTCCTCCTCCTACGCTTGTCCAGCGGCCCAATCCTGCTGCTATGTGCCAATGCCGGTCTGGGTCTAGCACTGCTGCGTGCTGGTCTGTGTGTGGCCCTACTGTGTGTTGGTGTAGTTCCCGGACTGGGTGGGATCCGAGTCTTCCACCTGCTCGTCCTCATAACCACCTCCTCTGGCTCCGTCATGGATGATGTCAAACATCTCCCTATCCGCATCATCATACGACTTCTTCCCCGTTTTAGGCTTAGCAGTGAACAGCGTGTGGGCACCCATGTGCTTGGCGGCGTAGTAGTATGGAGCCTTGTAATGCTCCGGCCATTGTGGCATCTGGACGATGGGCGATACCATCGAGCCTCCGCGGCCCTGGCCGCAACCTCCACCATGTCCACGACCAACATGCCCACCGCCACGAACACCATCAACACAACCTCTGCTGGCCTTCCGCTTCCTGAGCTTTTCCTCCTTTGCGGCCTTCACTTTGACGCGATGATTTTGCCGCATCACCGAGTTGATCTTCTGGGTGAGCATGATGCTTGGATCCTCATGCAACTTCGCCCCCTCCATCTCCGGAAGCTCCTCGTCCGGTTCCATGCGTCAGCCATGGGAACGAAGGAGAAAGTGGGAGAAAAGTGCGGGAATTCGATGGAGAGCAGCGGGATGGAAGAAGAGAGTGGGGGATTTTTGCACGAAAATAGTGCAGGATGCCACAAAAGCACGGGCTCCGCCTTTCTTTTGGGTGTGGGCCATGGGTGTAAGAGTCTGACGTGTCTCGTGTACGGACTCACGCAAAGCCCCCTCCCACGTTTGGTTCCAGTTTGCAGGAAAAACATGGTCCGGACTGCTTTGCGATCATATGGGGGTCGATGTTAGATGGCTTCCAAGGTTCGGACCGCGCGATCTGGATGTATGTGGGTGGTTTGAGGGTCGGCGTTGGAGATGCCGTTATGATGCTTGGATCCTCAGGTATACTACTAATATTAAAGGTATTTCTTTCAACATGGCTGCATATGAGCATGCACCTGGATACACGTGGACAAAGTGGACACGTCAACATCCAGAATTTGTGGAGAAAATGTGTTAAGGTTTCGTTAAGACCAAAATCTTTGACAAACTTTCGTGACATAAAACCATAAACACAAAAATATATACTAAAGGGATTTCTATTTCTGTGCCCCTCATTCCTTAGTTGTGCCCAGTTTTGCCTTGCCTATCTAACTTTACTTTTCCCACTCATCTACTCGCCTGCGCCTCACAAAAGGCCAAACGGTACCTTGCTGTCGGGTCAAAGCTATTGACCGTCACTTCACCCAGTGCTAACACATGGGTCCGACCTAAAATGCTGACATGTGGGACCAATTAGTGGACAGCTAGGTCATTTGTCTAAAAAGGGGACGAAAAATCTCTCTCTTTCTCATTCCGCATCCCCGGCGGCCCGAGAAGCCCACCGCCACCTCCTCCCTTCCCGACCCCCAATCCCGCGGCCACCTTCGGTGATGACGACGCCGTTGGAGGTGTTGTGCGCCAGTGACGCTGTCTTACTAGAGAAGTGCAAGGAGATCTACTCCTGGTTTCCAAGCACCAAAGCCCTGACAGAGCATGCGTTGCAATTGTTGATAGATGCAAGGATGGATGAGATCCGGTGGATAATTCCAGATCAAGTCAATGGGGTGACTTGTATCGAGGTTTTCGTTTGGGCGATGCGTGAGGCAATGGAGTCGCGGGATCCTCGTCAGCGAGCTCGTTGGTATTCATTCCGGTCTTGACGCAACCCACCAGATCCAGAGGTCAAACGAGAGCTCGCAGCTATTCCGGGGGTGATCTTCGTGCAATCTTCTCCTGGTATGTCTCTACACATAATTATGCCTTATAATGTGGACGAGTTTATGAGGACGGTTGAAAGGCTTGCGCCCAGAGACGAGCAAATGGTGGAGGATGAGGATTGGTTGTCAAAGCCTGCTCCGGCCGCCGACGAGCAGATGGTGCAGGAGGATGAATATTCAGAGGGAGATCGGTATGTGTACGTCGACGTAAAGCCTATGAGCAAAGCCGACGACGTTTTAGGGGTTATCATGTACAAAGAAAAGTCAGAGGATGAGTGGTCGCCCGTAGTGTTGTAATTGGAGTTGTCATGTACTCAAATCTAGTCTGTCTATCGCTATGTACTAAAGTTTGTTATATGTTCATCGTTGATGTTCCAATGTTGTTGATCCGAGGTGTGTATGCTACCTTATGTATTGATGTTTGTTTTGTTTATCATTGATTCTCCCAATGTTGTGGATCCAAGATGTGTATACAATCTTATGTACTGAAATTTTCTCACCCTTCCGTCATAAAAAATTCATCGTGGGTGCAAGGAAATGGGAGGAAGATCTTTCTTACCCAACCCACGGTTCTCTCAGATAGACCACTTTGTGATTTTTTATTTAAATTTATGGAATTGCCAGTTCATAATTTTTCCCACAAGCTAGTGCACATAAAATGCTCCAATGCCAAAGAATTTCAATTTTTGAGCCTTTTTTCATTTTTATAATTTCTTTCAGATTGTTGTAAAAAAAAGCATGGATGAGTAATCATATAAAATGGTTGGGAATTTGACCTTTCCTTGTGTATAATTCCTACATTTCTGATGTGCAAGTTAAAAATGATTTTTTAGAATTTGTAATATTATTTATGGCACTTGCTTCACAAAAAAGTCATGAATGGCACCAGAAAAATGGGAAATTAACCTTTTATTTGTGGTACTGTCAGTTAATCATTTTTTGCACAAGCCATTGAACACAAAAGGCCTCCATATCAAAGGATTTCAAATTTCGAGCCTTTTTCATTTTCTATAATTTTCCTAAGATTGTTGTCAAAACTGCATGACGACTAAGCATATAAAATGGTTGGGAATATGACCTTTCTTTGTGGATAGTGCCTACACTTGTAGTTCAAATTTTAATTACTTAATGTAAATCGCCAGAAATTCAATAAATTAATAAAATATGGCAATATCACTCTGAAATTCATGATAAATTGGCAGTTGGAATCCCATGTGGTATACTTTAGGTGAAAATTGTAAGGGCACAATTTACAATGTTATTTATGGCACTTGCTTCACATAAAAAGTCATCTTGGGCATTAGAAAAATGGAAAATAACTTTTTATTAACCAAATCTTCAAGCTTTTTTGGAATTATTGATTACAATGGTAACACCCTTGTTAATTCCAAAAATGGCCATATTACCATATACTATGCCATGAAGATTGCCATGGGCATGGTCATCTCGGTTGAAAGTCATTGATCTTCATATGAGATAGGTCAGTTTGTGAAAGTTTTTTTTAAGTTGTCGGCATCGTCAGTTTGTCATTTTCCCCACAAGACATTGCACACAAGAGGCCTCCAAGCAAAAGGATTTCAATTTTTGAACCTTTTTTCATTTCCTATAATTTATTTCAAAGTGTTGTCAAAATGGCATGGATGACTAATCATATAAAATGATTTGGAATTTGACCTTTTTTGTGGACACTACCTACATTCCTAATATGGAAGATGAAAACGATTTTTTTCAGAATTTGTAGGACCAAACTAGAGCACACTTGCAGTTCAAATTTGAATTACTTGATGTAAATCGCCAGAAATTCAATAAATCAATGAAATATGGAAATATCACTTCTAAAATCATGAAAAATTGGCAGTTGGAATCCCATGTGGTATACTTTAGGTGAAAATTCTAAGGGCATAATTTACAATATTATTTATGGCACTTGCTTCACAAAAAAAATCTTGCATGCCACTAGAAAAATGGAAAATTAACCTTTCATTTGTGCTATTGTCAGTTTATTATTTTTTCCACAAGCGATTGAACATAAAAGGCCTCCATGCAAAAGGATTCCAATTTTGATCCTTTTTTCATTTTCTATATTTTTTCTCAAATTGTTGTCAACATTGCATTGATGAGTAATCATATAAAATGGTTGGGAATTTGAGCTTTGTTTGTGGATACTACCTATATTCCTAATGTGGAAGGTGAAAATGATTTTTTAGAATTTATAGGACCAAACTAGACCACGCTTGTTGTTCAAATTTGAATTAATTGATGTAAATCGCCAGAAATTTAATAAATCAATGAAATATGGAAATATCACTATGAAATTCATGAAAAATTGGCAGGTGGAATCCCATGCGGTATACTTTAGGTGAAAATTGTAAGGGCACAATTTACAATATTATTTATGGCACTTGGTTCACAAAAAAGTCATCTATGACACTAGAAAATGGAAAATTAACCTTTTATTGGTGGTATTGTCAGTTTATCATTTTCCGCACAAGCCATTGAACATAAAAGGTCTCCATGCAAAAGGATTTCAATTTTTGAGCCTTTTTCAATTTTCTATAATTATTCTCAGATTGTTGTCAAAATTGATAATCATACAAAATCGCACCCATTTTCTGATTTGCACACATATTCATACGAAATTCATACAAATCATGAGTCATTCCAACTACATGCAAACAACATGAAATACAATCTAGTTTTAGCATATGAATTCTATATAATTTATTCGAATAAAATGACAAGTTCGGTGCGGTGCTACGCCCAAATCCGGAACTAATCTTCTTCGTCCACCTGCGAGCGGCACATGACAATGACAACCTCGAAGCTAAGGCCATCCTAGAAGGCACATCGCCCGACGATGTTTCTGTGCGGCATCGGGTTGGGGCCGTCGAAGCGCTCGGAACTGAGCGGTGCGGTCCTGGTCGAGGATCTACGGCCATAGTAGGCTGTTAGGCTCGAAGGCGCCCTCTCCTCTGACACCAGACCTGCCCGAAACTCGCGAACGGCGCGCACAAAGGCGACCGAGCCGACGGCGGGGACAACACCACCAGAAGACCCCCTGATTCACTGGTCGACAGACGTGTGTCCGGCGGCGCCAAGATGTGGCAGCCGGCGAGAAGCTCGGCTTCATGGAGAGTGATGCTGTGCGGCCACGCCATGGATGTGGAAGGGGAGGTGGGAGAGGAGGGCTAGGGTTTGTACTGCAGTTGCACCGGCGACAGATAAGGTTGTGGAGGCGAGCGACAAAATGGGATGGGGGCTGCATATATGGCACGGAAGGGGGTGGGTTGTGGCGTTAAGCCACCATTAATGGGTGCCGGTGACGCGACTCCCCGTGTGCGAAAACACGAGCAGTCGCTTATGTGGAAATAGCAAGCGACGCTAATTCAGTTTTGTATACCGATGGGTCCCATGCGTCAGTCGTAGACTTGTTAGGAGTCAACCGGCGACGTGAAATCAATAATGCATGCGGCCAAATGGTGGGTCCGACACGACTGTGTGCAGAAAGAGGCAGCAATGCGAATGCATGCGGCCTTACATGTTGGTCCCACATATCAGTACCGGGCAAAGTGATAGTCAACAACTTTGACCAGACGGCAAGGCACGGTTTGGCCTTTTGTGAGGTGCATGTGAGTGGAGGAGGGCATAAGTGAGCACTGTTAGATGGGCGAGGTAAAACTAAGCACAACTAAGAAAGAAGGGCCATGAAAATAGAAATCCCTATACTAAAAGAATAATTTATGGTCAAAACTTGTCAAATATGCAAGAGTATGTAAACCGGTGGACTCCCCTATGTTCAATTCTCGATGACGTCTCTAAAGTACTCCCTCTTTAAAGAAATATAAAATTGTTACATAGGCTCATCCATGATTCTATGTATTCGCCATTTTTCTTTTCCATGGTAAGAGCATCTACAACTGGATTCCCATACCTGCCCCAAATGCCCTGGCGAGCTGTCTGGTCAGTGCCTGGGCGTTTTTTGGCCACCCAAGCGGGCTCCCCATAGCCGGTCCAAACGGCCGGACTGACCGGCACTCCTCATACCCGGTTCGTATATGGGGTTGATATGGGAACATCTGGACACGCATGGACGCGGGTGCCATGTCAGACAGACTGATAGGGCCCACATGGGGATACAGAGAGACCGCTGGTCCGACATGCACCTCCTTCGCTCCACGCCGCTCCGGCGTGCCGCCTGAGGGAGGGGGCCGACTATTTAAGCTTGACGGTAGCAGTCGTACCCTACCCACCCCATTTCTTCACCTTTCCTGTCTCCGCCGCCGCCACTTCCAATCCATTTGCCGCTTACCATGCCGAGGTGCCGGATCACCACCTATGCCAAGCTCACTTTGGAGCGGCGTCTACAGCTGCGAGGAGGAGGAGGAGGAGAGGGAGCAGTAGCAGTCGGGGCAGTCACCGGAAACGGAGCCCTAACCCATGGAGGAGGAGGCGGAGCCGGCTGCGGGCTACGCCATGGCGGAGTACAAGATATGCCAAGCGACGAAAATGGCAGAGCAGACCGCCATCCTGGAGTCGATCCAGGATGAGGCCTATGACGAGGCCAACCGGCAAGAACGGGCGGCGACCGACGCACTTTTGGTTGAACTGTAGGAGGAGGAGGAGGATCTGGAGACTCTGCAGGCGTAGGAGCTGCCAGAGTTGCCCGTCTACCCGGCGCCCGACATGAAGATCGTCGACATCTCCGATGATGAATAGTTTTAGATATGTGTGTAGTACGTAGGTTTTTTTATGCATGACTAGTATGAATTTGGGGTTTGAAGTTTGAGGTTCATGAATGTGGCCAACGTTTTTTGTGTCCTACTTGGTCACTGTCCACGGGCGGGCGTTTGGTGGTCGGATTTTGGTGTTTGTGGTTGTAGATGCTCTGACACGTATCTCATTTTATCATAAAGCTCATAGTACAAGTCATGTAAACACCGACCTAAAAAAACTAAAAAGACAACAAAATATTAGGCTTTTCGCAAGAAAAAACCAGCCAAAAAGAAAAATTACAATCAAGACCGAAGAATCCCTTGAGATCCGCCAATTTAACCAAAGAAATATGAATAATATTGTAAAAAAGGCATACCACTGAGTTTGTATTTGAAAAGAAATTTCTAAAGATATAGTTTGCATGATATATGTTGGTCTATCGTGGGAAGAAATCCCACTCATCCGCTAGTGCCAGTCCGGTGTAGAGTGGTGTAGATGCTGGTGTGACTTCCGGCTGATCCGTCTTCAAGATAATGATTGAAATACTGTTTCATGTCCAGGGTGGACGCTTGTTCTTGCGTAGATTGGCTCGGCTCAACAGGGGCGAACTTCCGTCGTTACGTCTTCTCGCTGATGTGTTGGCTTTTGGTAGTTGGCTTCAGCAATCAGAATAAAAATCATTATCTTCCGTCTTCGGTTGGACATCGTAATGATGGTGCGAGAGCGCATATTCCTTCTTGAAGGTGTTTTTGTCAAAGAAATTGACCTAATTATATGTATTTTTTTCTTTCATATCTTGAAATGGTTCACCCGTGGTTACCTGTTCTGTACTTTGCTTAATTTTATTAATAAAATGGGTGTGTGCATCAGAATGACACAACAGTTGAGGGTTTAACCTCCTTTTCAAGAAAAGAAAAAAAGTTTGTATGATAACCTCTATTCTTAAATAGCTATAACTCATCACTTATTTTTTTTCTAGCCATACAACCATGGAACATAAGCAAGTTATGCATTTAAGTGATACTTATCTTTTTGCACTAATCTATGCATGCAGCACCGCGGCATCATCAATTAATGTATTTAGTCATAAATTCTTTTACATTAGATCGTTTATGGATAATATATGTGTTGGACGATCGCATCATACCTCTGTGGTCATCCTTCATATTTTTATTAGAAATTTCATATTTTAAAAGCAATTCAAAAGTTTTTTTTTATCTTTTGTAAGTTTCATATTTTTCATTGTTTTTTTGAACTTACAACCTCTATTGTTTTTCACATTAAGCTTACATTTTTAATTGTTTTTATAAAAAGTTCCCACAGCAACACGTCGAGGCATAATAGTATCACTATTATATTTATTTGTCAGATCGAAACAGAGTGATAAAAGTACCAAAGTAGGCCTACTGAGATCATTAGCAAATCGGCGCATGAGAACCGACGCAAAGTCGACGCCTACGATGCGGACGCATGCGTTCTTGCTCGTCTCTATACTTTCTATTCCATGCGCATGCACGAGTAGTCGGAAAGCTGAGAGGCGCTCGTGTCTATGCAAGGCGTATGCACAGGAGATTGGTCGATATGCAAGGCGTAGGCACAGGAGATTGGTCGATTCCGGACTCAGGAATCGATCCATCCCGCGCGTGCTTATCTATTTATGACCACCACCCCACTTGAGCGAAGCCACCTCTCTCTTTCTCGAGACCTTTAGCTAAAGCTAGCTAGTATAGTGAGCTGCGGCAGTAGCCATGGAAGAAATAGACTTCGGGCAAGAATCTCTAAACGTAGCATGGTCCATATACGGAGGAGGAGGAGGAGGAGCCTCATTGGTTTACCGTCTCGTCATGGGGAGATGCGAGCGACCCTCGCGTGCATGGCAACCGGCGATTAAACAAAACAACACGGTGGCCTCCTCAAGATCACGGTGGCAGAAAAAACATGCGCGTCATGGTGTGGTTCATTTTGCATTGATCTGACTTGCTATTGGTTTGTTTATCTCTGATTGATCCGATTCCATTGTAGCCCTAGCTATAGGTCTCCATGGGGCACAAATGTCCGCTGGGGTCCGGCGGCCTCTTATGTGCGCCACCCACTGCACGCTGCTTTACGGAAAGGTGATGTTCATTGCAATTGCGCCATTTTTAGATGCATGCATGAACGTCAGAACCGGAATCGTTTGGAATTGTATCTTTGTCTTTACGGTCGATCGGTCCTCAGCTCGACACATCACCTAGCTGCATGAGATATCGGTCAAAGTAATTGCAGAGGCACTCCAGGTCCACGTATGGCCAGATGGTTCTTGATGCGATCAAGGCGTACACTAGAATACCACCTACAGTAGGGCATAGTAGACTTTTGAATTCAAACTTTGTAAAGTTTGATCGAGGTGGAGTTGGGTCTGTGGCGTCGTCTCAGCGGCATGTGTTCGGTAAGTGGTGGCGGAGGAAGTGCTATGCATCTGCTTGCCAAGTTTTTGGTCCTTTTTGCAACATGGGTTGGTTCTCCTAAGGGATGTTCGAGCTGGCAGTGACGTCTCGGCGTTCAATGTAATATCCTTCGATGGTGTTTGTGTCTCTCATCGCATTGTATAGCGCTTATAGGGTCACTCATTTGATGATGGCTATTGATGGAGGTCAAGAGGAGGAGCAATAGTCGTCTCGGTGAAGCATCACCCTTTGGTAGCATCGGTGCCTTTCTATGTCGTGTATGACCTCCGTGATCGGATCCCCTTAGATGGGGATTATGACTCTCCTAGTTCTATAGAGTGTAGGGTGACCTCTTGAGCAAAGCGGGTGGCCTGTGCCTTCTTGTTGTCTCGATTTTGGGATTCCTTTCGACTAATCCAAACACACTTCATGCGGGTTTTTCCTATGGAACCGGGGGTATTGTTAGACATGAATCATTCCGGTTCCCCTTCTTTGTTCCTCCTGGTCCTTCAATAGCTACGATGTTGTATTTGATTTTCTCTTTTTGTACAATAAGAATTTAAAATGGTTTAGGTTGCCTTTTGCCCGCCGTGGTTGCCCTTACAAAAGTGGAGTGTGTAGTACATTGATTACATGTTTTAAACCTTCCACCCAACAGTGAATTTAGATTTCACTTCACCAATACTTCAAAAATACATGTTTTCCCGTCTCCCTCTATTTCCGCTGACTATCTCCAGAGTTATATGTGTTCACTTGCTCTATCCAGGAGATATAGCAAGGAGGAAATTATGAAGGGAAAGATGCCGCTGACGGAGGACGGCCCAACTACTCATGCTGACATGGTTCCCGGGGGTTGCCATGGTCACCACCGCCGGCAAATCAGGTTGCACTCTCTGTTGATGGAGCCTTTTCTTCGACGGATGGCTCGGCGGCGGCCGTCGTGATCTTGAAGAGACATGATGGCAGTGTGATTTTCGCTACGTATTAGTGCATTTTTAATTGGACAATTAAGCTCATCTACCACAAACGACCTTTCTTACATAGGTGCTTATATTTATTTACCGGTGGCACCTAGAAAGGAATGAAGGACAAAAAGGGCAAAGACAAAGAATAGTACTCAGAACCTGATCGGATTGGATAATCATAGGCTCAACAGCACAAGTTACTTTTGCCTCGCGTACTCGAATGCTCGCTGGGCCCAAGACCAATACGTGTTGCTTGCTCATAGGACAGTGACGTCAGTACTCAGTAGGGCTGTCCAAGACCCTTTCTTCATTTCGTGTGGCACACACACCAGTACATTTGATCGGCCTATGGTGGCGGGGAGAGTATCCTGTGATACGGGAGCTTAGGTGCTCCCATGATACGGGCTTTCGGGCCATCGGATCTTAGATCCAACGGCGTATGGGAAGCTGCTGTAGCTGCTGTACTTGCGCGCATTTTTCAGATTCTATGAGGGCTTTCTTGCAAAAATGTTCACCATCTCACAGGAGCTGTTGGATTTGAGATCCAACGGCTGAGGTCGCACGGGAGCACCTAAGCTTCGATGCTCCCGAAGCACCAGATATTTTCCCTGACGTGTCCCACGTACCGTCCGATGCCACGTTCCGACCGTGCTCTTTGGAACACGACAACATCTGGAGTTGCTTCAACTTGCAAACCTTGTTTCTTGAACACCTAGGAAAAAGGCAGCTTGCACTCTTTGAATAGCAAGGCACAATGGTCGCCGGACATGGAGTGTCTAATTTCAAGCCCAAATGCATCCTTATAAACAGTGAAATAAAAAAAATCCAAATTTTATTGCAACAAACATTGTTCAATGTTGTATGTATGTGTGAATTTTCACGAAGAAAAAAAAATTCCTAATGCTTTGGGCAGGAAAAGAAAATAATTGCTACATGAGGCTATTTTAAAATCATCTTGGAGCACATATTTTCTTTTCTTTTCAGCGTATTATATTTTTTTATTCACGAACATATGCACTTATGTAGAGGAAATAGAAAAAAAACACAATTTGGAATAACTTTTACGGGAACTGAGAAAAGTAGGTGTTAGAAAACTTTCCTTAAATTATACAACCATCTGCAGCCCACCAGTGTTCAAGTTCTAGACTTGACATTGGTGCTCACATTTTCTTGAATTTATTTCAAGACTTTTGGCGATGTGCGTTCAGTGAGAGAAGACGTTCCTGTCAACTGCTGTAACACCCTGGATTTTCCCTTCTGAAAAATTCCTTTCTTGTTTTGCCTCCTGTCCTTTTCTTTTGGTGTTCTTGCTTTTTATTTGCACTCTTGTGTTTAATTTAGAGTAGTGACTTGGCTAGTCACTTGAGATTAGGGTTTTGCCTCCCAAAACCCTAATTGCCCTTCCTACTAACAGAAACCCTAGAACCAAAGTTGCAGTACAACACCCTTATTCCTTGCACATAAAATCACCAAGATATTTGTAAATCTCCTCCTACAAATGTTTTCACCATTTCCATCCTAAACCACCCACACTCAAGTCAAGTTTTGACCAAAGCATCCCTCTTAAGTTTCTGCCAGATCTGTCAAGTTGCAAAACAAGTAGATTATACCTTCATCCTATGAAGCTCATATTTTGCATATACCACCATACCACCATATTATACATGACCACCAAATTTGAGCCACATCTAACCACCAGAGCTTCCTCCACAATTTTTCCAAAGTTTGCATCCACCTAGTCATGTTGTGAAGGAAGTATATTTTACATCCACCCACTTGAGCCCAAATTTGTCATGATGATCAAACATGACAAATACCCATTCCACCAAAAAGATAGCTCATGACACCACTCTATATGACCATAGCTAATTTCCAAAGTTTCTGACTAGGAAACCACACTGTACATGAAGTACTAGCTAAACTCATCCAAATGGCATCAAATTGTGCATGCATGTTATACATCATATAATACTAGCCTCCCCAAACATTTAGACAAATCTGCCGCACCATATGACCACAACCTCCTCCCAAAGTTTTTGTACATATTGTCAAGTTGTACAGGAAGTACCATTAAGGATCATCCACTGCCCACCAAAATTTACATGAATGTCATCGACCATATTAGATTACCCTAAACAAAAAATCAGCCCAAATGGCCTAGCCATTTGACCACATCAAGATCACCAAGTTTATGTATAGAATTCCAGTTTATATAGAAAGTGCCATGTAGACCAAGCCATTTTGCACCAAACTTTGCATACACAGTCATCATCATACCAAACTCCACCCCACCAAAAATCGGCATAATTGGCACAACCAAATTCAAATGACCATCATCAAACACCTTCTGACGGAAATTAAACATGGATGCTCAACTCAAAACCAACACTCCCTAGACCCCAACCAGTGCACTTGCGCTCCCTCCTAACATTTCCCTACACCCATAACATCTTGGCCACGGCAAAAATCCACTTGAGTGCCCAATGCGAGTGGTCACTGCACTGAGAGCACGCCAATTGCGCGCTCTGGAACGAACCCGAGGCCCTCCCCTCACGCACACGCCGTCCCAAGCCCCTTTGACGTATGTAATGCCTAGCAAAGTCCCCTACCTCCTTATAGAATGCCTGTCGTGGTCAGCCGAGGTCAGCAGAGCCTCCTGACATTGCCGGACCGGCCCCGACAACCACTGCTGGAAATTTCTGTCGAGCCCCACCCTCCGTTGTCTTCTTCCTCCCATGTGCACCCGTGCCACTCCCAGTTGCGCCGCAAGCTGGCCCTAGTCTGCGTCGGCCTCTCTTCTAGCCCTGAGCCCCGGCCATGGCCTCAGCGATGGTCGCTCTCGGCTGAACGCGTCACCCCATCTCTGGCTATAAATAAGCATCCCTGGGCTTCACCGCAACTTGCACCTCACTCTCTTCGCACTACCATTACCGGCCATCGCCCTTGAGCTATCGCACCATCCGCTTCTCCCCACGGCCGCCATAGCCTCTGTCTCTGCTCTAGTTTGGCACGAGCACTAGAGCCACCCTCTGGCTCTCCCGAACCACCCAGGATCCTCTCCACACTCCCACGGACCAGCTCGCACCCTCGCTTGTCCGTCTCCCCCACTCCTACTTGTGAGCTGCGTTGGGAATTTCCCCAAAGAGGAAGGGTGAAGCAATATGTTAGCTAATAAGTATTTCCCTCAGTGAGAACTATTGGAAATATGCCCTAGAGGCAATAATAAATTGGTTATTATCATATTTCCTTGTTCATGATAAATGTTTATTATTCATGCTAGAATTATATTGACCGCAAACTTAAATATATGTGTGAATACATAAACCGCACTCGGGCCCTAGTAGGCCTCTACTAGACTAGCTCGTTGATCAAAGATGGTTAAGGTTTCCTAACCATAGACATGAGTTGTCATTTGGTAATGGGATCACATCATTAGAGAAATAATGTGATGGACAGACCCAACCATAAGCTGAGCATCAGATCATATCACTTAGTTATTTTCTATAGCTTTCTTCATGTCAAGTATGTGTTGCTTAGACCATGAGATCATGTCACTCCCAGATACTGGAGGAATACCTTGTGTGCTATCAAACTTCACTTCATAACTGGGTGATCATAAAGGTGCTCTACAGGTATCTTCGAAGGTGTTTGTTGGGTTGCATGGATCGAGACTGGGATTTGTTACTCCGCGTGACGGAGAGATATCTCTGGGCCCTCTCGATAATACAACATTGCAATAAGCTTCATGTGACTAATGAGTTTAGTCACGGGATCTTGTATTACAAAACGAGTAAAGAGACTTGCCGGTAATGAGATTGACCTAGGTATGGAGATACCGATGATCGAATCTCGGGCAAGTAACATATCGTCGGACAAAGGGAATTGTATACGGGATTGTTTCCCCGGCATTGTGGTTCAACTAATAAAGATCTTCGTGGAATACGTAGGAATCAATATGGGCATCCAGGTCCCGCTATTGGTTATTCACCAAAGAGGTGTCTCGGTCATGTCTACATGATTTGCGAACCCGTACGTAGGTCGCACGCTTAACGTTCGGTTGCGCTAGGGTAATGTTGAGATATTAATAGTGGAAAGTCCGAAAGTGGTTTGGAGTCCCAGGTGGTGTCGGTGCAACAAACATCTGCATTTGTTGACCGAACTCATACACAAGCGTGCTAACGATCATACATCCAGCACCAATGTGTAATGCAAGACCGAGCCAGAGAAACCGCTCTTCGTGAGATCAAGGAGTGTATCAAGAAGACCAAGCCAACATACAAGACAAAGATTCCAAGGGAACTATCCTTTGCTGGCCAGGCGAGTTCGGCAAGGTCGATACGGCAAACAAGAGCAGGACCAAGCCATGCCAGCCGCGTCTCCGGGGCAACCGAAGACTGAAGCGCGCACCCCTCCAAGAAGGCCCAGCAAGCCCTGCCCCCGGCAGGCACATGCCAGTTACCACCGCACCATGACGCCAGTCACTTATCAAGGTGGTGTCGAGCCCCCCAGCTGATTAAGTGGCTCTCACTAAGCACGTGGCAGCTCGATGGAAGGCAGATCACATCCATTTGACACCCGTCCAGGGGCGTGTCAAGATGATAAGAAGAAGGTGGCTAAGCGGCGATATAGGCTTGTCGGGGATGCACCCCCGCACGCCACCTAAGGTAGCATTTATGGCATTTTTTCCTAAGTTCCAGAGTTAGGTATGATAGCACTGTTGGCTATCTAATCGCAAGATAATGACTGTTTTGCCATTGTGGTTACCCCTTGAGCTATAAAAGGAGGTCCAAGGCTGCCTAGAGAAGGATTCAGACCATCTCACACTTGTACACACGTAGCAGCTCTCCCCGAGGCCAACTTGCCGGGCTTGAGTGCTGCACGTCATCCTGTTCCTCCATCCAATCCACCCAAGCAGGAGTAGGGTTTTATGCTTCTCAGCGGCCCAAACCTGGGTAAAAACCACCAGAGTCTCATCGTCGTGGTGCCTCATGGCCTCCGCTCTTTGTGCAACGTGATCTCCTCCCTGCCGGACCACAAAGGGGCCTATGGCCCCATAGGTGATCGTGTTCACACATGATATATTTGGCGTGCCAGGTAGGGGGGTTCGCTTGCGCGAACCCGAAGTTGTGAACAACGCGTCGATCTTCATCATCATCTTCTCCGTCCATGGAGCCCAAGAAGAAACCCGACGCAACTGCACACCCCTCCATTTTGAAGGCCCCCTCGCATGCAGCTGCAAACACAGTAGGAGTCGCGGTGTCGTTGGATGAGGCGGGTGCAGTCTTCGGTCTTCGTATCCTCGCAACCCATCAATCTGGCCCAGGGCTATCAGGCCGGACGCCCGAGGACCCCTTAGTCCAGGACTCCCTCAGTAGCCCCTGAACCTGGCTTCAATGACGAGGAGTCCGGCGCACAGATTTGTCTTCGACATTGCAAGGCGGGTTCCCCTTTCCGAACTCTAGGATTGTCTTTGGACGTATCGACGTGTCCGGACCTATAACACACACACCGCACACAACCGCAGAGAGAAGATAATTTTACACGAGTCCAAACCGCTGACAACTTTTTTGTAACATGACATCACATCTGTCCGGTCATAATTTTGAACCGTTTTTCGTCTGCCGCTTCACGTTCCGAGATGCGGTTGTCATTGGCACATCTTGTCAAAGCAGAGATCGTGTCCCCTTATTGCGGGATTCTCATCAATACGGGCGTGGGTAACCCAACCGTGCTGTTTACACAGCCCTTGGGAATAGGCGAGTTTTAAGGCGGGTGAGGAGGCGCTAGATATTCGCGACCCTTTATAAGGGGATAAGAATCCACCCCTATCTACTCACGCCTTCCCTTTCCTCTGCCCTTCCATCCTCGAGCTCCAGCGCCCAAGTCCTCATCTTTCTCCATCTCCAAAAAGCATCCGACCATGTCCGGATCCGGAGGTCAAGGCAAATGGATGGTCTCCTCTGTCAAGGAGAAAGACATTGCCGAGCTTCGGGCGGCCGGGTATTTGGCGAAGGAAATCGCCCACCGTCTTCCAGCCCAGGGGCAAGTCATCCCCACGCTGAAGCCCAACGAGAGGGTGGTATTCCTCCCTCATTTCCTCCGCATGCTAGGGTTTCCACTCCACCCTTTCGTCCGCGGGCTAATGTATTATTACGGGATAGACTTCCATGATCTATCCCCGAACTCTTTCCTCAACATCTCGGCGTTCATCGTCGTGTGTGAGGCCTTCCTCCGCGTCCAACCCCACTTCGGGCTGTGGCTCAAAGTCTTCAACGTGAAGCCGAAGGTAGTGGATGGCCAACCCGCGGAGTGCGGAGGAGCCATGTGCGTAAGCTGGCCAATATCTCCTGGCCAGAAGGCACTTTCGTGGACACTGTCAAGGAATGGCAAAAACAATGGTTCTACATCACAGAACCCCGCGGCACAAACTGGGCCGCGGCTACCGAATTCAGCTCCGGTGCTCCCATGCGACTCACCTCCTGGGTCGAGAAGAGCCCGAACTGGTGTTCGCCACACGAGCTGATAGCGCTGCAGACGTGCATTCAAAGCATGGTGGACAAGAATGTCAAACTTGTCGATGTAATCCAAGTGATGCTGGTTCGTTGGATCCTGCCTTGCCAAAGGCGAAAACGCACCCTTTGGGAGTTTAATCCGAGGAGGCACCAAACCCTGGAGAGGCTCTTCGGAACGACTGACGAAGATGCCTGGAAGTTGCTCTTCAAGGGCGACGAGATACCGCCAGCTACGGATTCGGATCGTGGGCACGACATTAACCATCCTGCCAGCGAGGTAGGTTTCTATCGCGTCCTCTACTAATTTGCTTCAAGGAGGATATCTGAACTTTTACTATCATTGCCTCTTCAGGAATGGATGGAGAGGGCGAAGCGGATCCAGTGTCCGGCTCCGCTACCTGAAGAACCAGTCATTCCGCATTTAGCGAAGATGCCGGTGCCGGCGCCCTATACAGCGCCTGCAAAGAAGGCCAAGGGGGGCCGGAGTGGCCGCCGTCGCAAGAGTGCTTCGGACGCGACGTCCGAAGACAAGACTCGCTCCTCCGCCGCCGAAGATGACGACGATGAGGAGGAGGAGGAGGAGAACAACCCTCCCCCTGATGAGGGAAGGAAGAAGAGGGCGGCCTCCACGAGCCTGGAGGCGGGGATGTCCAAGAAGGGGAAGGGATCCTTCACGGATAAATCCGCGTGGGACGTCAACAGTAGTCTGGAGCGACACCCCCGCACCAAGCCTCAAGCTGCTTCGTAAGTGCTATGACTCCCGCATACCCATATGTCCAGCCTCTCCATTTCAATGTATTGACATGGCTACTTATGCTGTCGCAGTCCAGCCCACGACAGTTCCCAGCGATCCTCATCAAGAGGTTCGTTGGACCCATAGAAGATGGCCAGCAAGACACCGCTAGCCGCTTACTCTCCCAAGGCCAAAGGGGACGACGAGGTGCTCTCCCAACGGACCTTCCAGGCTGGGGAGAGGCTCAAGAAGTGCCCGAAGGCGAAGCCCCCATCGCCGAGCACCAGGGGGAACCAATCCCCCGGTAGACTGGGAAGGAGGGTCGTACTCAGTTTGGCCCTCAACCGGACTTGATTCCGGAGACCGATACGGCTCCGGAATCCGGCACGCAACCTCCTTCGAAAGAACGGGGTATGCCTATTCCACCGGTGGCCCCTGTCCAACCAGGGGCACCAGATGATCTGCTGGAAGTGCTGCGAGGCGCTTCCATTGTGGATGAGCATTGTGTTCTTATGGGCACGGTGATTGAAAGGGTTCAATCTGCCAAGAGCGGACTAACCGAAGCCTGCAGCAGCCTGCTGACAGGTTTTGAGGTAAGCGACAAAAAAGAGAAAATCCCCATATAGGCAGTAGCCCCTGAGACATTGTCCGGTGTTCGGAAAGAAAAGCCGGATAGAGGATCATTCCTTTATTGCAGGGAACTAAAGAAATTTGTCTGGAATGCATATGCAGGCGTCGCTGCTGGCCACGGCCTCACATGCTGCCGAAGTCTCCGAACTTAAGCGGATGCTGGAGCAGGCCGAGGAGGAGCTCGGCCAGGTGAAGAGGCAGCTCCAGGAGAATCAAGGTATGTAATAACCCAAGTAGTATCCGGAAAGATTAGGATGTTATATATCGACCAAAGTGTCTTGATATAAATAGGAGCAACGACTGAGGTCGAGGCCCTGAAAAAGGCCCTGGGCGAAGCCGAGGGGAAGGCCGTCAAGGAGCAGGCTGCCCGTAAGAAGCTCAAGGCCCGGGTCAATGAGGTCCAACAAGAGCTCCATGACGCGGTGAAGAAGTGCGAGACCTTGGAGCGTGACGCGTCGGCTAAGGAGGACGAACTTTCCAAGGCTCGTCAGAGCACGGAGACGGCCCAGAATGAGGCCTAGGGCGCCCTCCAAGAGATCCAAAAGGCGAGGAATATAGCAGCGGGTAAGGCATTTAGTATGCAAAGCAAATATGCGGAGAGGAAGTATCTTTTACTAACCCGGATTCGGAGTTCTCCAGGGGCTTTTGCTGATCTGCCGCGAAGTGTGTCCGACGCCGCGGAGTTCTTTCCAGCCGAAGAAGGGAGCTCCATGGAGAAGCTGTTCTGGTCGCAATATCTTGCGCCAGAGCATCCCGTGCCCTTCACCGATCAGCTGAAACAGCTGGTGGAGCTGCATAAGGTGGCTGAACTAGCCATGAAGGATTTGATAATCCGGCTATGGCCAGCCGAAGCTATGCCCGGCTGCTACTTCGAACTTGTGAGGCGGCTGATGAACGCCTGTCCTCGGCTGGACGTCGTCAAGTGATCAGTCTGTATTGAGGGTGCTCGTATGGCCTTCGCCCGTTGCAAGATGTGGTGGGCGAAGATGAACGCCGTCGAGCTGGCCCGGGGGCCGCCAGAGGGCAAGGAGCACCGCACACCCAAGCGCTATTTCGCGGATGTCTTGGAGGGGTCTCGCATTGTAGCAGCGCAGTGTGCACAGGACATTATTTTTGAATGAATACATTCATGTTGTCTTTGCCTTGTATAGTGAAACAAAGTTGGTTTGTAATATAATGATTGTTATGTTTTTAATTTTACCTCCTGTGCGGCCGTGTTGTATGAAATCTGAGGGTTGGCCAGTCGTCGACTTCTGCCCCCACGTAGGTAGTACGGGGGTGTTCGGGATGGAATCTAAACAATCTTGATCCAATTATATGGTCCTTGAAGGAGTTTTTAGCGCAACAAACCAGGCAACCAGACTATTCGGCTTTAACGCCCTCACATAGCCATAGGAGTTCGACAATAAAACATGGACGCAGCCCCTAGTTTCCGAACTAGAGTGCTATAAGCGTCTGATCGGGAAGTACCGATCCTTCGCAGTAGAGTTTAACCACCAAATTCGGGATGGATTGGTGTGATTCTTCTATGCCTAGTAACGCGAAAGAAATCTCCAACGATTTGCAACCTTCGAACAGCTGACCAGCTCTCGCCGCATCATGACAGTCAGTTTTCGGCTTTCTCTACTGAGGTGCTCCTTTTGATAAACCAGGGCACAATCGCAGTAGTTCTCCCTTTACTACCTTAGTCGATATAGCGGAACGTAAGGTAGCAAGCACAGGAGCCGGGCAACCCAACTATTGACCAAAGACATGATTCGGAGCCAATGCATATAGTGCTAAATTCGGGGTGCCGAACTATACTGTAAAAAGTGTTCGGACTTTGTTGCCATAGTGCGGGATGCTATGAAGCCCCTGGCAAAGTGAAACGTACAACCGTGTACGGGTGTTATCTGATAAGCTTATTAATAGTAAAAAGGAAAACAGAAAAGGAGCAAAAAGCAATGAGCAGGGGCCCTAAAATTTGGGCCGCAAACTGTTTCCATTATGATTTGATTAATACGTCAAAGCGCATTGGTACAAATGGTATGATGGGCAACGGGGTATTTGACAACGACCAAGGGAGAGCTGCGCGTGGGACCCTGGAGACAGGTAGAGTGGTTGTTTAAGAAACCACTTAGAAATTTCCCTCTACGTCTGAGCTGACTGCCGGCTTGGTGTATTTGTCCTTTGAAAGGATCCGCGATCAAGTCATCAGGGAAGGCCTCTGGAAAAGAAACCTGAAAAGGAGAAAAGAAATAGTGAAAGTATATGTGTCCGGGAGCGGTCGAGCCGTATTGCGGATCACCGGCTAGTTGTGCCTCCGTCGATGCCCATGGGATTTCTAGTGCGTAATTATGCACGCGTGGTATGAATGCCACTACCTGATCGGGGCTGGGACGGAGGCCAAATTGCTAGTCGAGTTCTTGATGAGCCGAGCTGTCCTATTGCAGCATACTCCGGACCCTCTTTACGATGTCCAGGGGCTCGGCAGCCGGATTACGGTTCTGCTTGAGAAGGCCGCTCTATACTTCTGCAGCTAGGGCGGCGGTGTGCTCCTCTGTACAGAGGGAGCGTTCCGTGTTTCCGTTGACCGTTATGATGCCGCGTGGACCGGGCATCTTGAGCTTAAGGTAAGCATAGTGCGGCACCGCGTTGAACCGAGCAAATGGAGTCTGTCCGAGCAGTGCGTGATAACCACTACGGAATGGGACGATGTCGAAGATTAACTCTTCGCTTTGAAAGTTGTCGGGGGATCCGAAGACAACCTCTAGTGTGATTGAGCCCGTACAGTGGGCCTCTACACCTGGTATGACTCCTTTGAAGGTAGTCTTCGTGGGCTTGATCCTTGATGGATTAATGCCCATTTTGCGTACTGTGTCTTGATAGAGCAGATTGAGGCTGCTACCGCCGTCCATGAGGACTCGCGTGAGGTGGAATCTATCAATGATTGGGTCCAGGACTAGTGCGGCTGATCCGCCATGCCGGATACTGGTCGGATGATCCCGACTATCAAAAGTGATCAGAAATGACGACCATGGATTGAATTTTGGGGCGACTGGCTCTATCGCGTAGACGTCCCTTAATGCGCGTTTGCGCTCCCTTTTGGGGATGTGTGTAACATATATCATGTTTACTGTTTTCACTTGAGGGGGAAACTTCTTCTGTCCCCCTGTGTTCGGTTGCCGGGGCTCCTCCTCATCGTCCTCGCTTTGTGATCCCTTTTCCCTGTTCTCGGCGTTTAATCTGCCAGCCTGTTTAAAAACCCAATAGTCTCTGTTGGTATGGTTGGCTGGTTTTTCCGGGGTGCCATGTAACTAGCACGGGCGATCGAGTATGCGATCCAGGCTAGATGGTCCCTGATTGTTTCTCTTGTATGGTTTCTTCCGCTGGTTGGACTTGGAGCCACTGAATCCGGCGTTGACTGTAGTGTCGTCGGTATTATCACCATTGCTTCGGCGTTTGTGTCTGTTACATCGAAGCTTGCCGTTGTTGTTCTTAATCTCGGAGGGGCCTGCCTCGCTAGTTGTGTTTTTGCTGCGAGCCAACCAACTATCCTCACCCGCGCAAAAGCGGGTCATGAGTGCCGTGAGGGCTGCCATAGATTTTGGCTTTTCTTGGCCGAGGTGGCGGGCGAGCCATTCATCGTGGATGCTATGTTCAAAGGCCGCTAAGGCTTCGGCATCCGGACAGTCGATGATCTGATTCTTTTTAGTTAGGAACCTAGTCCAGAACTTCCTGGCTGACTCCCCGGGCTGTTGAACTATGTGACTTAAGTCATCGGCGTCTGGCGGCCGAACATATGTACCTTGGAAGTTGTCGAGAAAAGCTTCTTCCAGGTCCTCCCAGCTGCCAGACGCCGGGCTGGCCCTCGGGCAGACTGTTTAGCCAGTGCCGGGCTGGCCCTTTAAGTTTTAGTGGGAGGTATTTGATGGCGTGAAGATCATCCCCGCGGGCCATGTGGATGTGGAGAATAAAATCCTCGATCCATACCGCGGGGTCGGTTGTTCCATCGTATGATTTGATGTTTACGGGTTTAAACCCTTCTGGGAATTCGTGGTCCATTACTTCGTCAGTGAAGCAAAGAGGGTGTGCGGAACCTCTATATCGGGCCGCATCGCGACGTAGCTCTGATGGAGTTCGTCTGCGGTTTTTGGCTCGGGCGTGACTAGGTTTGTCACGCCTGAATAGATAGCTGTCCCCGCGCGTTAAGGCACGTCCTCAGGATCCGTAGATCGATCTTGTATGATCCGCTCTACTGTCCAGGTCTTGGCGGAGGTCATATGTATCGCCCCGAGCTGTCTTATCCCTGCCTTTACGGCGGGGCGGGACAGTCTGTTTTTCGGCTCGGGTTACAGTTTTATCCTGACCGCGCTGTGGCCGATCAGCCGTGTTGCGTGATGCTGGTGCGAGATCTGGCGCCTCATCGTCGAACTGAGGTAGTAATCTGCGCTTCGGGTAACTTTTGGCTGGGCGTTCAAGGCCTTATTCCTCGGCTGCCAGGACATCGGTCCATCTATCATTGAGCATGTCTTGTTCAACTTGAAACTGCTGCTGCTTCTTTTTTAGGCTCCTCGCAGTGGCTATTAGCTGAAGCTTAAAGCGCTCCAGCTCCAGGGGCTCCTCAGGCATGATGAAGTCTTCGTTGCCGAGGCTCACCTCCTCCTTGGAGGGCGGACGGTAACTACCATCCTTCGAGTCTTCTTCTATGGCCTGTTCGTTAGGGCTGGCATGCCCTGATTCCCGATTGTCTCGTTCGGCAGTTTGTTCATTGGGTTCTTCTGTGTCTTCGGCACCATCCGGAGTGTTGTCGTCTCCTGTGCTGGTGTGGCTATCCCTGCTGCGGTGGGATTTAGAGCGAGCCGCTGACGCCGACGCTTTGGTTGTGTTTTAGGAGGGTCCTCCTTCGCTGGGTTTTCCTTGTCATCGCCGCTATTATTTTTCGGCGTATCTACCATGTCGACGTCATATGAGAAGTGGCCGTCCATCGTCCGGTGAACGGCGGGTTTTGGGCCTCCTCGTCTCCGGTATCGTCGTCCATACCGTCGATGTGTTCGAAGTCATAGTCAAGCGTGTCGGTTAAGTCTTCGACAGTGGCTATAAAGTGGGTGGTGGGTGGGAGGCGAAATTCTCCCCCATCGTCAGCCTCCAGCTCGAACTGGACATAATTCGGCTGTGAGTCCCCCGCCAAGGACAGATTTCTTAACGAATTTAGCACATCGCCCAAGGGCGAATGCTGGAAGATGTCTGCGGCGCTAAACTCAAAGATCGATAAGCGATCCAGTTCGGCGTCCGCGGATGCGCATGGCTCGGAATATGAGCAGAGACGAGTCCGGAGTTCCGGTGACAAAGACGTCGTGTGACTTTAGGTCTATGTTTGGCTTCAACACCGTGGAATCTACGGCCTCCGCGGTGGGGTTGAGCCTCCCATCCTTGGACGGTGCAATATGCTCCGGATCTACGGCCAGAGCAGTTACGGGAGTAATCTCCTGGATGCGGCCCGATGATAGATTTAGGTCAAGTTCATCGAGGTGACTAGGAGCGGTCGCCGCGGTCTCGAATCCGGCAAAGATCAAATCTCCACGGATGTCCGCGACGTAATTCAAGCTCCCGAATCTGACCTGATGGCCAGGGGCGTAGCTATCGATGTGCTCCAGGTGGCCAAGCGAGTTGGCCCGCAGTGCGAAGCCGCCGAACACGAAGATCTTTCCGGGGAGGAAGGTTTCCCCTTGGACAACATTGTTGTTGATGATTGAAGGGGCTATCAAACCTTTCGTCGATGGCACAGTGGAACTCTCAATGAAAGCACCAATGTCGGTGTCAAAACCGGCGGATCTCGGGTAGGGGGTCCCGAACTGTGCGTCTAAGATCGATGGTAACAGGAGACAGGGGACACGATGTTTACCCAGGTTCGGGCCCTCTCTACGGAGATAATACCCTACTTCCTGCTTGATTGATCTTGATGAACGTGAGTATTACAAGAGTTGATCTACCACGAGATCGTAATGGCTAAACCCTAGAAGTCTAGCCAGTATGACTATGGTGATGAGTATCTCTGTTTCCGGACTAAGTCCTCCGGTTTATATAGACACCGGGTGGATCTAGGGTTACACAAAGTCGGTTACAAAGAAAGGAATCTACATATTCGGCCGCCAAGCTTGCCTTCCACGCCAAGGAGAGTCCCATCCGGACACGGGTGCAGTCTTCGGTCTTCGTATCCTTGCAGCCCATCAGTCCGGCCCATGGCTAACAGGCCGGACGCCCAAGGACCCCTTAGTCCAGGACTCCCTCACCCAGTGTTGGCGGGTACTTGCCTTACGAGGTTGGGTGCCCTACCTTCACTAGTGAACTGCGGCAGGTCCGCTAGCCACCTGCTCGAGCCTTCAAGCCTGAACTGCCGGAAAAATATGACGACAATTTAAACCCGGCAGAGTTTTTGGGCATTTACATGATTGCCATTCAAGCCACCGGGGGTAGAGATGAGAAGGTGCTCGCCAACTATTTCGCTTTGGCGCTCAAGCCAAATGTGAGATCATGGCTGATGCACGTGCCGGAAAACTGCATTTCATCACGGGATGACCTGTGCAATGAGTTTGTTGGCGCCTTCACAGGTGGCCACTAAGAGCTTGGACAGCCCAGTGACCTACAAGTCCTTCCGCGGAAGGAAGGTGAGGGTTTGCATAAATACATACAGAGGTTCAGTCGAGTACACCATAACATCCCAGAGATACACCCACCAGCCGTGATTGTCGCGTTCCATTTGAACATGCACAACAGGAGGAAGCGAGCCAAAATGAACGTCCTGCTGCCCAAGACCGACAACGAGTTGTATAGCTTGGCGGATAAGTGTGCTTGGGCGGAAGAAGGAAGGCGACTCCCCGAAGAGGAGGCTGGCGTCGAAGTCAATTCAGATGATGACGACGAAGCTGCCAAGCCAAAGGGGAGAAGCCGGAGGCGCAATAGGAAACACAAAGAGAAGAAAATATTGTCCATTGAGAGATCTGGTGATCTTAGTAATGGCAAGAAGGCCAAAACCGAGCCCCCCGGCAAGGGAGCTGCCATGTGCGCTGATTGTCGGGAGGCCCCGACAATAGAGAAAGCCAGGAAATCCGATGGGTCATACTGCAAAATCCACCGCACCAAAGGTCATGATCTCCAAGAGTGCCATCAAGTTGAGAAGCTTGTTTAGAAACAAAAGGCTGAGTACGAGAAGCGTGACAGGGAGAGAGGCCAAGAGGGTGCTGGTGGAAAAGGCCGAGAGGGGGCCGCCGTGGCAAGGCCCCGCATCAAAAGGAAAAACCTGCTAGAGGCCATGAAAAGAAAGAAGGAGACGATGAGAGTGATGAAGAAGATGAGGAAGAAACCAACGATCAAGAGTTCCAAAAGGCAACTGAAGCCATGTGTATTGATGGGGGTGCATCTTTGCACTCCTCTCATCGCTGGATCAAGCAGTGGGCGCGTGAGGTCAATGCCGTGGAGCCAGTTGTGGACTCCCAAAAGCCACTCAAATGGTCCCACACGCCTATCATCTTTGACGAGGAAGATCACCCTGACCGTACTACTGCGGTTGGGTGTTTGCCGTTGTTGGTATCCCCAACAATCCGCAACCTCAAAGTAACAAAGATGCTAGTTGACGGTGGGGCTGGCCTGAACTTGATCTTCCCTAGAGTGGTTGGTGATGACCCACAAGTATAGGGGGTCAATCGTAGTCCTTTCGATAAGTAAGAGTGTCAAACCCAACGAGGAGCAGAAGGAAATGACAAGTGGTTTTCAGCAAGGTAATGTCTGCAAGCACTGAAATTATAAGTAACGAGTAGTTTGATAGGAAGGTAATTTGTAACGAGCAAGTAACGATAATAGTAACAAAAGTGCAGCAAGGTAGCCCAATCCTTTTGAGGCAAAGGACATGCCAAAATGGTCTCTTATGATAAGCAAAGTGTTCTTGAGGGTACACAGGAATTTCATCTAGTCACTTTCATCATGTTGGTTCGATTTGTGTTCACTACTTTGATAATTTGATATGTGGGTTGATCGGTGCTTAGGTGCTGTTCTTACTTGAACAAACCTCCTACTTATGATTAACCCCCTCGCAAGCATCCGCAACTATGAGAAAAGTATTAAGAATAAATTCTAACCGTAGCATTAAACTTTTGGATCCAATCGGCCCCTTACGGAATAGCGCATAAACTAGGGTTTAAGCTTCTGTCACTCTCGCAACCCATCATCTAATAACTACTCCACAATCATTCCCTTAGGCCCAAATATGGTGAAGTGTCATGTAGTCGACGTTCACATGACACCACTAAGGGAATCACAACATACATACTATCAAAATATCGAACACATATCAAGTTCACATGATTACTTGCAACAAGATTTCTCCCGTGACCTCAAGAACAAAAGTAACTACTCAGAAATGATAATCATGCTCAAGATCAGAGGGTTATTAAATAACATAATGGATCCGAACATATAATCTTCCACCAAATAAACCATGTAGTAATCAACTACAAGATGTAATCAACACTACTAGTCACCCACAAGTACCAATCTATAGTTCCGGTATAAAGATTGAACACAAGAGATGAACTAGGGTTTGAGAGGAGATGGTGCTATTGAATATGTTGATGGAGATTGCCCTCCCCAAGATGGGAGAGTTGTTGGTGATGATGATGACAATGATTTCCCTCTCCGGGAGGGAAGTTCCCCTGGCAGAATCGCTCCACCGGAGGGCAAAAGTGTTCTTGCCCAAGTTCCGCCTCGAGACAACAGCGCTTCGTCCTGAAAGTCCTCTCCTTATTTTTTCTAGGTCAAAATGACTTATATACCAGACGAGGGGCACCAGAGGTGGGCTGAGCACCCCACCAGGGCGCGCCTGGGGGGCCTGGCGCGCCCTGGTGTCCTGTGCTCACCAGGTGCCCCCCTCCGGTAGTTATTTGCTCCAGTATTTATTATTTATTCCATAAAAATTCCTTGTGAAGTTTCAGCTCATTAGGAGTTGTGCAGAATAGGTGGCCTGATGTAGCTTTTTCAGGTCAAGATTTCCAGTTGCCGGAATTCTCCCTCTTTGTGTGAACATTGCATATTATGAGAGAAAAGGCATTAGAATTACTCCAAAAAGCATTATTATGCGTAAAAACAACATAAATAACAGTAGGTAAACATGATGCAAAATGGACGTATCAACTCCCCAAGCTTAGACCTCGCTTGTCCTTAAGCGAAAAAAGAAAATCGAAAAACATGTCCACATGCTTAGAGAGAGAGGTGTCGATAAAAACAAAATATGGACAAAGAAGCATCATGTAAATTATTATGACAACAACAAACTTTAACATAAAACTTTTACCATAGAAATTTTATCATAGACTTCTCATGAATAAGTAATAATTTATCACAACATCGAACTATACAACATAAACTCTATTGGAAACCAACAAACTATGTTCTCAGTGAACTTTGCAACTACAATTCATCATCTTTTTAGGAAGGGTCACGTATCGGAGCCTTTTTGGCAAGTCCACATACTCAACCATCATATAGTCTTCTATAATTGCTAACACTCACCACATGCACATGAGCAAAACATTTCAACCGGACACATAGAAAGATAGGGGCTTATAGTTTTGCCTCCCAGCATACTCACCTGGAGGGTGATGTCAACAATAATAACTCATGCTACCCGCATCCTACTGGATATATGTGCCTAGATCTTTCCTCACCACATGATGCTTGCCAAAGGAGAAAATAAAAAGGAATAGAGAGAAGAACTTTGACTCTTGCGTGAAAGTAAATACATAAAAGTAAAAGATAGGCCCTTCACAGAGGGAAGCAGAGGTTTCCATGCGCTTTTTGTTTGTATCTCAATCCCTTAGTGCAAAAGAACGTCACGTTATATTGCCCCTTGTGATAGCAACCTTTATTATGCAGTCTGTCGCTTTTATTCTTTGCCATCACAAGTTCGTACAACGCTCAATTTTCTTTTACACTAAATGATTTAACACTTTTAGAAGCAATTTTTATTGCCTTACTGCACCGATGACAACTTACTTGAAGGATCTTACTCAATCCATAGGTAGGTATGGTGGACTATTGAAAATAAGATTTGGGTTTAAGGGTTTTTGGATGCACAAGTAGTATCTCTGCTTGGTGCGCAATTTTTGGCTAGCAAAGATGCGGGGCAAGCACCACATGTTGAAGGATCTATGACAATATAACTTTTATGTGAATATGAACAAACATAAACAATTACGTTGTATTCCTTGTCCAACGTCAACAATTTTGGCATATAATATTTTGATGGGGGCTCAAAATCACAAAAGATTTCCAAGATAGTGTATTTGCATGCGAATCTTCTCTTCCCTTATTAATTCTTTCATGAGTTGCATCATTTACCAATGCTATGTTTGTCAATCCCAAATAAAATTTTCTACTTATACTTTTCCTTATGTCATGTCACTACTTACCATAAGATTAGCATATGATCTTTTTCATTTATTTCCTTTCTTTTTATTGAAACATAAAAGTAAAGAAAGAAAAACCCAAACTAAACTTTATTATATATCTCGCACACGATTACAAAGATAGATAGATCACTAAGCAAAGTCTCAAAAAGAAAGGATCGAACTAAACTTTTATTCATCTGAAGCAAAAGATAACTATGGATCAAACTAAGATAAGTAAAGGCAAAAGATAGTGGAGGTGATACGATACTGGGGCACCTCCCCCAAGCTTGGCACAAGCCAAGGGGAGTGCCCATACCTGATACTCAATTTTATTTTGGTGATGAAGAAGGAGGTGGTGGTGATGAAGTGGGGGGTTTGTCTTTCTTCCTTAGTGTAACATCCCAAATTTTCAATTTGGTATGTTATACATAGATCATCATTGCATATCATATTTTATTGCCTTTTTACAAATCCTCGATAAATCCTAAGCAACTCAAGGACCCTCGGAGAGAGTTGGGGATTTTCTCAAATTTTCATATTTGATTTTCATCAAATAATAAAACGAGGATTTTGGTTTTAATTATTTTTCTCTCCGGAAAAATATTTCATTAAAAATAAATGAGGGGAGAAAATATGACTTCTCCAAAACAATTGAAATATTGGAGGAAAAGTTTTAAAATCATTTATTGGAATTTATTCGGATTCTATTTGTAATTTTAATTGCATGAAAAAAATATTGCATGTTTTCAAAATTTATTTTGTGTCAAAAAATGTTCACCCTATTCTAAATTTTCTAACTAGACGGGGAAAATTTGTTTTATCTTTTTTGGATTTTTATTTATTTTCCTACGAATTTTTCGGCGGAACGTTTTTTTGAAAAAAAAAATTTGCGCCGCGCCCGACCGGGCCGAGGCCCAGCCGAGCGGCCGGCCCAGCCCCGCCGTCTCCCT